>NW_006400173.1:624453-636261 GCF_000299155.1 Elephantulus edwardii
AGGTTGAAAAGGTATGGAGATAGGATGCATCCCTGGCGTACGCCCTTCACAGTTTTGAACCGTGCAGTGTTCCCTTGCTCTGTTCTGACGGCTGCCTTCAGAGCAGCTTGAACCTCTTCTTTCATCACCACAAGCTCTTGTATATATGCTGTTTTATTAAATTCTTCTGTGTCAGCCAATTTCTTTTGGTGCAATGACTCTGTATACTTCTTCCATCTTCTTTTAATGTTTCCTGGATCATTCAATATTCTGCCCAAAGTATCCTTAAGTTTTGCAACTAGAGGCTTGAATTTGTTCAGTTCCCTCAGCTTGCAACAAAGAAATGCCAAGCAAGTTTGGCCATTTTAATTTTCTGACTCCACCTCTTTGCACATTTCATTATAATATCTTGTGTTGTCTTCATGAGCTGCCAATTAAAAACTTCTGTTCATAAAGAAGTTGGATTTCCATTCATTCATTGTTGCACATTTTCCTCCCTGTCCTCCCTGTTAGCTTTTTTTCTTGGGGAAAAAAAGTTCTTTCATTGTTATACAGTATCTAAATTTTTTTTTAAGTCAACAGGATGTCTAAAAAATGGATAATTTAAGAAAACATACATTATTTAATAGCATCTACTGTTAGTTGCTTTTTTGCTATTATTTCTTTCTTTTATTAATTTTAATAAAAATTTCCAGAGACTTAGGGTTTCCATTCACTAATTGTTGCACTTTTCTCCCTGCCCAACCCTTCTTCCCCAATTCACTCTTCTTGAAAAGTAAAAGAAAAAGTCTTTAATTTCTTACTATTTTTTTTACACTTTTAACCATTAAAATTGTTTTTAAAAATAAAAAAAAAACAACCCAAAATACTTCTGTTAATCTCCTTAACTTCTTGATTTCTCCTTTTGCTTTGGCTTCTCGGCCTTCTAGTGCAATATTCAGAGTCTCTCCTCACTTCCATCTTGGTCTTTTCTTCTTCTTCAGTCTTTGTAATGACCTTTTGTATTCTTCTTGGATGATATTCTTTATATCTTCCTACAGCTCATCTGGTCTTCACTCATTAGCGTTCAAGGCTTCAAACCTGTTCCTGAGATGGTTTTGACATTTAGGTGGAATAGACTCAAGGTCAACTTTTGGTTCCTGTGGATTTGATTTAACCTTATTGAGTTTTAGCTTGAACTTGCATACAAGTAATTGATGGTCTGTTTAACAATCAGCACCTGGCCTAGTTTTCACAGCTAATATTAAACTTCTCCAATGATTCTTTCCACAAATGTAATTGATCTGATTTCTACACAAACCATCATTTGAAATCTATGTGTATAGTCTGAATTTATGTTTCTTATAAAAAAGTATTTACAATGAATAAATATTTGTACAGAATTCTTTCATTTTCTCTCCAGCCTCATTTCTGTCACCAAGTCCATGTTTTCTGACTACTAAACCTTCTTTCCTGTTCCCAACTTTTACATTCCAATTACTCGTTATTACCAATATTATTAATACACCTTGATTGCATGTTCGTTCAATTTCTCATTGAAAAAGTTGGTAGAAATCTTATATTTCCTCCTCTTTGGCTCTAGTTATTGCTGCATATATTTGAATGGTAGTGGTCTTCATCAGATATCCTTGGATACATATGGATAATATCCTGTCACTAACAGCATTGTATTTCAAGATGGATCTAGAAATGACTTTAACTAAGAAAGCAACCCCATTTTCAACACCTTTTCATCTCCAGCAGAATATATCATATGATTGTCTGATTCAAAATGTCTCTTGCTAATCCATCTCATGTCACCAATACCTAATATGTCAACACTTATGTGTTCCATTTCTTTCTTAATAATATTCCTACATTCATGCTTTTCCCATTCCACGTTCCAATCACTAGAGTCTGCTTACAAGTGCTCCTTCTCCTTTTCATTACCGTATTTGAGGACTCAGTCTCATTTGCCATATTTGCTAGCCTACTCTAAGTGTGCTCTATGTTACTTAGGGTTTTCAAAGACCTGTTATTCCAGAGGTGGATTCAGATAACTCATTTAAAAAGTAGAAGAAATGTAGAAATGTTCTTACAGTTTCATATTATATCAAATTGTTTAGTGCAAGATAACATACATTACTGTCAAAATAAAAGGAATAATGATGAACAGAATACTAAACACCTCAATCATTAATTTGTAATTCATTTATAAACCATCTAAAACTAATCATCTCTTATGTTGTTGTGTACTGTAAAGTAAAGCTGACCCATAGATGACCCTCTCGTGGGCTTTCAGAGGCAGTTAATTTCACAGGAAATTGCCCATCTTTCTCCCATGGAGCAGCTGGTGACCTCGAACCACATGCCTTTGGGATTGCAGCACAGCTTCTTGCCACTAGGCCACCAGTGAGCATCTCTAATACTAAACTAAAAAAATTCCCATTGAATTTTATAGGAATGCGCAGAGGACTCAGCATATGTAATGCTGAAAATGTTATGATAATATCTGTTAAATAAAAGCTAAGAATTATGTCTTTTAAACACTAAGGGAATATTTTAACTAATAAAAAAATAAAGATTGTTTAGGATTAAAGTGTTATTAACTATTTCGAAAAGGATGATAAAACAAATACATTGAAAGAAGAAAGTGAATTCTTCCCTCCGGAACCTTGAAGTCATTTTTATGTTTCTTTTGGACTCTAATGCCCCTTACAGCCTATGCCGCTAGCTGAAGTGAAGAAAAGCTGTAAATAAACTTTTTTGCTAATTTTTTAAAAACGAGTAGCATTTTATTAACTTTGGCAACCAAAATAAAAGACAAGGTTGAGCTAAACATCTATATAACAAACTATACACTTGCTAAATGTGTAAAACAACTGTTACCAGAATTGAAGAAAGAAATAGACAGCACCATAACAGTGGGTGGAGACTGTAACACACCACACTAGCCAAAGGTAAGGTCAACTCAAAAGAAACTTAAACATGTTGATGTTGTTGTTGTTATGTGCCGTCAAGTGATTTTCGACTCATAGCGACCCTATGAACAACAAGCCTAAACCCTGCTCTATCCTGAGCCAATTGCATTGCCTCTGACACACTCATTCCGATTACCCCAGTCACTGAATCAATCCACTTAATAGAGGGTGTTCCAATCCTGCGCTGTCCCTCCACCCTCCTAAGCATGATGTCCTTCTGTAAGGACCTGTCTCTCCTTACAAGATGTCCAATGTATGTCAGATGAAGTCCCAGAATCCTTGACTCCAAGGAGTATCCTGGTTTAACTCTCTCTAGGATTAATCTGTTTGTTTTCCTGGCAGTCCATGGTACAGTCAATACTCTTCTCCAGCACCACAGCTCAAAGGCATAAATTCTCCTTCTATCTTCCCTAGTCATTGTCCAACTCTCTGATGGATAAAAAGTGATTGCAAAGACCATGGCCTGTATCAGGCATACCTTACTTTCCAGAGAGACACTGTTGCTCTTGAGTACTTTAGAGAGGTCCCTAACAGCAGACTTTCCCATCACAATACATTTTTTGATCTCCTGGCTGCTGGTGCCAAGAATGTTGACCGTGGAGCCGAGAAAACTGAAGCTGTGAACAATCTCAATCTCTTCACCATCCATCCTGTTGCTACCAATTGGTCCAGTGGTGAGAATCTTTGTGTTCTTGACATTGAGCCTCAGTCCATGCTGAAGGCTGCAATCCTTGACCCTCTGCAGCAAGTGCATGAGGTCCTCCTCAGCTTCGGCAAGGAGGGTTGTGTCATCTGCATAAAGCAGATTGTAAATAGATCTTCCACCAATCCTGACTCCATACTTCTCCTCATAGAGCCCAGCCTCTCGGATAATCTGCTCTGCATACAGGTTGAAAAGGTATGGAGATAGGACACATCCCTGGTGTACACCCTTCCCAATTTTGAACCATGCAGTGTTACCCTGCTGTGTTCTGACAACTGCCTCTTGGTCCAATTACAGGTTTCACATTAGCACGATTAAATGTTCTGGGGGAAGTTCAAGCTGCTTTGAAGGAAATAGCAAAAAAATAAGGCCCCAGGAATATATGGTATACCAATTGACATATTTCAGCTAACAGATGTTGCCAAGAAATCTGGAGAACAACCACTTGGCCAACTGACTGGAAGAGATCTATATTTGTTCCCATTCCAAAGAAAGGTGACCCAACTGAGTGCGGAAACTACAGAACAATGTCATTGATTTCACATGCAAGCAAGATTCTACTGAAGATTATCCAAAAACGACTGGAACAGCACATCAACAGAGAACTGCCAGAAGTCCAGGCTGGGTTTAGAAGGGGTCAGGGTACTAGGGATATTGTAGCTGATGTTAGATGGATCTTAGCTGAAAGCAGGGAATACCAGAAGAATGTCTATCTGTGTTTCATTGGTTATGCAAAGGCGTTTGACTGTGTGGATCATAACAAACTGTGGCTGACTCTGAGAAGGATGGGAACAAAGATGTAGAAGATATAAAAAATACATTCCACCAAATCAAACTTGTGAATGTAATCTGAGCACTGAACTCACTAAAACTCAATTGACTTTTTTCTCAAGTTCACAAGGTGCATTCTCCAGAATAGATCACATATTAAGGCACAAAGCAATTATCAAAAATTCAAAAACATCGAAATAATACAAAGTATCTTCTCTGACAAAAAAGCCATAAAACTAGAAATTAACCAAAAGAGAATAAAGCTTATAAAGCCTCCAATGTGGAAGCTAAATAACACCCTGCTAGCAAAAGATTAAGTTATAGAAGAAGTAAAGGATGAAACGTAAAAGTTCCTTGAGCTAAAACAATTTTTATTGTGTCCTTGGCTGGTATTTTGCCTGGAGCACTAGACTGTGATGCTGATGTCTGGTGCCCCTCCCCAGTCCAAATACAGTCTTTCCAGCCCTGCCAGCTGGACCCTTGAGCCTACTGCTTGAAGGACTTTACTTCCCTGCCTGGACACTCCTGCCCACAATCCAGATGCCCAGCACCAGCCCTCCATCTGTAAGTCCCATCCTCACTGCCTGGATGCTCCACCTGCCACCTTGAAGTCACAGGTCTTCTGCCTGGAAATCCCGCCACCAACTTTTGGAAGTCCTGCCTATGTCACCTGGAAGTTCCACCCCCTGTTCCTGAAAGTCCCACCCCTGCCACCTGGAAAACATGACTACATCAACTGAAGGACCTGGCTTCACAGCCTGGACGCCCCACCCCCAACACCTGAAGCAGGATCTGCCACTGTCCCTCTGAATTGCAAGAGACATCAGTATCACAGTGAACCTATTTCAAGAAAAGATGTAACTACCAGAAAGAAACTCAACAAAGATGCTGAAGAGTTCAATCACACAATAACACAATAAAGCAACTTAATCTCATATATATATATATATATATATATGCTAATACACCTAAAAAAGGTGCAGTATGCCTTCTTTTCCACTGTGCATAGAACATTGTCAAGAATAGATCACATTTTAGGTCACAAGGCAAGCATCAACAAATTTTGAAAAACACAAATAATACAAAGCATCTTCTCAGACCACAATGCTACAAATTTAGAAATTAGTAACAAAAGGATAAAGGATGGGGGGAAATCATGTATTTGGAAGCTGAACAACTCTTTTGAACATGAGTGGGTAATAGAATAAATAAAAAAAAAGAAATTAAAAAGTTTCTGAAAAAACCGACAAAGAATAACTTACCAAAACCTCTGGGAAACAACCAAAACAGTAATTAGAGGTTAATTTATAACAAGCAAAAGTATGAAAATGCCAGAAAAAAATTATAATTGACTTTCTAACCCATCATATCAAACAGACTGCAAAGAACAGCAAGAAAACCAGACACTCTTAAAAAAACCCTGAAATTATAAAAATTAGGGGACAAATGAATGAAATAGAAAACAGAAAACAATTGAAACCATCAACAAAACCAGGAGTAGGTTCTTCGACAAGGTCAATGAAATTGACAAACTACTTGCAAAACTAGCAAAAGAAAAGAATGTAAAGACACAAATAATCTGAAAAAGAGATGAAAGAGGCATTGTCACAACAGAACTAACCAAAATAAAAATGTTAATAATGGAATATTATGAAAAACTATACTCAAAAAAATATGCAAACCTAGAGAAAATGGAAAAATACTTAGAAACTCACAAACTACCTAAACTGAGACAGACAAAAATTGAACACCTGAACAGACCCATTACAAAAGAAGAAATTTAAAAGGTAATATAACAATTTCCAGCCCAAAAAAAATGCCTGGACTACATGGTTTTACAAGTGAATTTTATTAAACATCCAGAGAAGCATTGTCACCAATTCTACGTAAAGTATTTTTTAAAATGGGAAAAAATGGAATTCTCCCAGACTCATTCCATGAAGCAAAAGATACCACCAAAATAGAGAACTATAGTCCAATATTTCTCATGAACATAGATGCAAAAATCCTGAATAAAATCCTGGCCAATAGAATCCAACAATACATTTAAAAAAATTCAGCATGACCAAGTGGGATTGATAATAGGAATGCAAGGTTACTTTGGAATACAGAATTTGCAGCAGTTTCTGAAACAATATGCCTCTGGAAACTCTATGAACTTTGACAAATGACTATACTTATAGAAAGTCTTCAGGTCTTGTGTTCCTAGGATCACTATGAATTGTTCTCTACTCAATGGCACACAACAGCAAAAACCTGCAAGGATGCTTCAATATAAGAAAGACAATCAGTGTAATATATCACATTAACAAAGAACAAGAACCACATGATCCTATTAATTGATGAAGAAAATGCCTTTGACAAAATCCAAAAAGTTTTCCTGATTAAAACACACCAAAAAATAGGAATAGAGTAGAGTTTCCTCAACATAGTAAAAATTATTTATGCAAACCCAAGAGACAACATTGTTCTCAATGGAGAGAGATTAAAAGTCTTCCCTTTGAGGACAGGATCTGGGCAAGGATGTCCACAATCACCTCTCCTATTCAATATTGTATTGGAAATTTTGATGATTGCAAAGGAAATAAGAGGTATCCAAATTGGCAAAGAGGATGTAAAATAATCTCTATATGTAGATGGTATGATAGTATATTTCAAAACCCTATCTTATCAAGAAAACTACTGGACATAGGCGACAACTAGAGCAAAGTTGCAAGATATAAGATCAACGTACAAAAATCAGTTGGCTTTCTCTACAGTGACAAATACAGAACTGGAGCTAAGAAAAACAATACCCATTACAATATCTAACCTCAAGAAAATATCTAGTATTTAACTTGGGAAGAAATCTAACTAGAAACACAAAGGACATTTTCAAAGAAAATTACCAAACATTACTACAAGAAACAAAAAGAGATCTGGTGAAATGGAAGAATATATATTGCTCTGGATAGGAAGAATCAATACTGTGTAAATAACAATTCTACCAAAGGCAATCTACAAGTTCAATGCTATCCCAATACATATACCAAATGCATTCTTCTAGTAAATGGAAAAGACAATTTCCAATTTAATCTGGAATGGAAAAAGACCCCGGAATATGATGCTTCCTCAAAGAGTTGGAAATTGAAATACCATTTGATCCACCACTTCCACTACAGGAAATATAACCTAAAGATACCAGAACTGCCACCCAAGCAGATATATGCACATCCATGTTTATTGCTGCTTTGTTCACAATAGCAAAGAATTAGGAACAACTCAAGTGTCCATCAACAAACAAATGAATAGAGAAGCTGTGGTGTATTCACACAATGAAATATTACACAGCACTGGAAAACAAAGAACTCATGAAATATTATACAAAATGGTGACCATGAGGGACATTATATTGAGTGAAATAACCAGTCACAAAAAGACAAATACTGCATAATGTCACTGTTATAAAACAGGACTGACGTGGGGATTGGGGGGAAACTAAGAAAAGAGGGGATAAATAACATACACAGCATTGAAACAGACAAGGAAGAGAAATGTATGAAAGGAATATATGATTAGGTATTATTGGTATGACAAGAGTCCAGAATAAGAGCTGCATAATACTGTGGTCTGGGGAGGGGGGACTGTATCACAATGAAAGAACTTTTTTTATCCAAAGACAAAAGTGAATTGGGGGTTAGGGAGACAGAGAGGAAAATGTTCAACAATGAATGAATGGAAATCCAAGTTCTTTATAAACTTACAATAAAATCTCAATAAAAAATAAGAGAATCAAAATAGGAGGCATCTCACTCCTTGATTTCAACTCCTACTACACTGCCGTGGTGGTCAAGACAGCACGGCACTGGTACAAGCACAGACACATAGATCAATGAAATAGAAATGAAAACCCAGAAATCAGCCCATCTACCTATGGTGAAATGATTTTTGACAAGGAGATGAAATCTGTTAAGTGAGGAAATTACAGCCTTTTTAACAAATGGTGGTGGCAAAAGTGGAAAACTATCTGCAGAAAACTCAAGCAAGACCCACATCTTACATCATACACAAAACCAACTCTAAATGGATCAAGGATCTAGGACTAAAACCAAGAACTATAAACTTCATCAGAGAAAATATTTTAAAAACTCTAGAAGCCCTAATCCACAACATGAAGAGTCTTCCAATCATCCTGAAAAATCTACAACCAAAAGAGGGTAAAAGAGACTTTCTAAGAATCAAATACTTTTGCACATCAAAAAACTTCTCCAACAGGGTAAAAAGGAAAGCCAAAGACTGGGAAAGAATATTTGATAATGACATGTCTGATTAGGAACTTATAGCTAGAATTTATAGAGTACTCGAGCACCACAACAAGAAATGGGAACAGGATATAAACAGACACTTCATCAAAGACGACACCCAGATGGCAAAAAAACACAAGAAGAAATGTTCAAAATCCCTAACTCTAAGAGAGAGGTAAATCAAAACAACTGTGAGATATCTTCTCACCCAGTAAGAATAGCAAATTCAACAGAGCAGCAAACAACAAATGCTGGCCAAGTTGTGGAGAAACAGAAATGCTTATTCACTGTTGGTGAGAGTATAAAATGATGCAACCACTCTGGAAGGCAGTATAGTGTTTTTACAGAAAGTTAAAATAGAAATACCATTTGACCCACCAATTACACTATGGGGAATATACCCTAAAGAAATAAAAACTGTCACCCAAACAAATATGTGCAAACACATGTTTATTGCTGTGTTGTTCACAATAGCAAAGAAATGGAAACAACCGAAGTGCCCACCAAGAAACAAATGGATAGAGTATATTCACACCATGGAATACTATCCAGCACTGAAAAAAAAGGAACTCACGAAATATTATATAAAATGGGTGACCCTGGATGGAGGACATTATGCTGAGTGAACTATCTCAGTCACAAAAGGACAAATACTATATAATGCCACTCTTATAAAATAAGACTGATATCAGAGTTGGGGGAAACTAAGAAAAGAGGGGTAAATTATGTGCACTGCATTAAAATAGATTAGGAAAAAAACTGCTTAAAAGGTATATATGATTAGGTAGTATTTGTGTGACAACCCTCCAGAAAAAGAGCTACATATAAAGTGGACTGTGGACAGGGGATTGTACAACAGTGATGGGCAGGGAGCAAAATGTGCAACAATGAATTAATTGAAATCCAAATTCTCTATAAATTTTCATCAAAATCTAAATAAAAGAAGGGAAAAAAACAAATCATTTCTGCAAGAAATCATAAGATTTTTGGACTACACCCCACACCGCAACTACTCCTTGTGAATCCTGACAACAAAATAGATACTCTGGGGAAAAAACTGCTGTCTGGCCTGACTAGGTGGGATTCTTAACTCAGGCAATAGGGAGGTCCTGGGCCCCTTGACGGAGATGACAAGCCACTTCCAGAAGGGAACAATAGGCTTCCTCTGTGCTCACTCAGGTACTTTGGGGAACAAGCTGCTGTCTGCAATAACCAGGTGGGATCCTTAACTCAGGCAACAGGGAGGTCCTGGGCCCCTCGACGGAGATGGCAATCCACTTCTAGAAGGGAACAGTAGGCTTCCTCTGTGCTCACTCAGGTACATTGGGGAATAAACTGCTCTCAGGCCTGAGGCCTTGTAGGCTTCAGACCAAGAAGAGAGCACAAATATTTAGGTGCTCCTCAAAATATTGCTGTATACCAAAATGTACATTTGAGAGCCGTGGAAGCTGCAAGAACTGGTGTGGTATAGCAAGTGTTGTTGGAATACAGTGAGCCTCTGTGGGGTGCAGTAAGTCATGGTGGGGAGCAGCGAGCCACAGAAGGGAGCAGAAAGCAGCAGTGGAACCCACTTGCAAGGAGCAAGCAGGCCAGTGGGAAATTGAGTGAGCTCTCCGTCACACTCCCCTCCCATGTCCATCTTTTTGCATGTCTCCTCTCCACCCCCACCCCCACCATCCAAGTGTTTGTCTGTGCATGTACCCACTCTATGTTCATCTACTTGTTTGCCTGCCCAACCTTTCTTTGGAGCAGTGAAGGCAGATCAAAAACCAGCAAGTATCTCAGGTACGAAATATTCTACCACAGCAATGTCCCGAAAGAGCCAGACTACCTCACTCCCCACACAAGCCCAAAGCAAGATATCACCGAAAAAAGAGACAAAATAGCAATGTATTTCCTGAAGCCTGAAAGTCTGATGGAACTTTCTGACACAGAATTAAAAAGAGCAATGATTGAATATTTTCAATGGGTGAAAAACAAACTTGAAGAATTATAGGACACTGCAGGCAAAACTCAGGAGGAGCTTAAAAAAATAATCCAAAATATTGCAGATAAAACAAAAGAGGAATTAGAAGAACTGGAAAAACAAGAAATCACGATCTAAAATATGAGGTCCAATGTTTCAGATGCTGTCAACACGATGGAGGGACACATGAATAGAGTTGAAGAGGTGGAACACAGAAGCAGTGAAATAGAAGACAGAATAGTCACCACTGATCTGCTGGAGCAAAAAGCAGACTCAAAAAAGAAGGGAAAAGAAGAAAACCATCAAAAGAAATAACATGCACATCATTGGAATCCCAGAACAGGAGAAAGCAAGTAAAGGCACTTAAAAAGTTGTGGAAGAATTGCAAGAAGAAAACTTCCCAGGCATCATGAAGAATGTGAGACTATTTATTCAAGAAGCTGAGCAAACACCATATAGAATAGACCACAAAAGAAAAATGCCCAGTCATATCATAGTAAAATTTGTCAGTACTAAAGATAAGGAGAGAATCCTGAAAGCAGTGAGGGAGAAACAAAGAGTAAACTATAATGGAGAGCAGATAAGATTAAATGCTGATTTCTGAGGAAAAACCATGTGAGTAAGAAGACAGTGGAATGACATATATCTAAAACTCAAGATACTACCAGAAAAACAGAACCTAAAGGAGTCTGTAAAAACAAGACCAGCATTGCAGGAAACTTAACAGATGTCCTTCTTACAGAAGAGCTGCAGAAAGCAGGATGGGCAGAAGTAACTAGCAACAACAACAAAAAGAACTCAAGAAAATTATAGCAATAAAACCTTGCTTCTCAATAATCACACTAAATGTGAATGATTGAAATACACCACTGAAGAGAAGAACTTCTTCCTTCATCACCATAGGCTCTTGCTCATATGTTATTTCTTTAAATTCCTCTGTATCTGCTAATTCCTTTCTATATTGACTCAGTATATTCCTTCCATCTTCTTTTAATACTTCCTGGATCATTTAATATTCTGCCCGAAGCATCCTTGATTACAGCAACTCTAGGTTTGAATCTGTTCTTCAGTTCTTTGAGCTTAAGAAATGCTGAGCGAGTTCGGCCCTTTTGATTTTCTGACTCTAGCTCCTCGCACATTTCATTG
>NW_006400173.1:636361-638128 GCF_000299155.1 Elephantulus edwardii
GGTCCTTGGAGAGGGACATCATGCTTGGGAGGGTGGAGGGATGGCACAGGAGGGGAAGACCCTCTATGAGATGGATTGATTCAGTGACTGGGGTAATTGGGATGGGTGTGTCAGAGTCAATGCGATTGGCACAGGATAGAGCAGGATTTAGGGCTGTTGTATATAGGGTCGCTATGAGTTGCAAGCCACTGGATGGCACATAACAACAACAACAACCAGGGATGGGAAGGGAAGGAGAGGAAAGATTGTTGCTGTTGTTAAATGCCATTAAGTCACTTGTGATTCGTAGTTATGTAAAACAGCCATGAATTCTGCTCTATTTTGCACCAAACTTATAATCTCAGACACACCTACCCTGACTACCCAAGTCACTGAGTCTATGCATCTCACAGAGGTCTTCCTCTCTTGCGTTGTCCCTCCACCCTCCCAATCATGATGTCCCCCTCCAAGGATGGTTCCCCTTACAACATGCCCAAAGTATGACAGACAATCCTTCAGAATCCTTGCCTTCAAGGAGCATCCTCATTTCACCCTCTCCTACACAAACCTGTTTGTTCTCCTAGTGGTCCATGGTATACCCAATATTCATCCAGCACCACATCTCAAAGGTATCATCCCTAGTCATTTTCCAGCTTTCTGACACATAACAAGTAATTGCGAAGACAGTGGCCAAAATCATGTGGACCTTAGTCTCCAGACTGATATCTTTTCTCTTCAGTACTCTCGAGAGGTCCCTGACAGCAGACTTTCTCAAAGCAATTAGTCTTTTGATTTCTTGGGTGCTGGTACCAAGGGTGGTGATTGTGGAGCCGAAGCAAAATGAAGCTGTTAACAATCTCAAGCTCTTTGTCGCCTATCATAATGCTGCCAATCAGCCCAGTGGTGAGAATCTTTGTCTTCTTGATGCTGAGCTTAAATCCATATTGAAGGCTACAGTCCTTGACCTTCTGCAGCAAGCGTTTTGAGTCCTTCTCAGTTTCAGTAAGCAAGGTTGTGTCATCTTCATAACACAGGTTCTTGATTAGTCTTCCTCCAATCCTGATGCCACATTTCTCCCAGCCTTCCAGATAATCTGTTCTGCACATAGATTGAAAAGTTATGGAGACAGGATACACCTCAGGCATACACTTTTCTAGGTTTTGAGCTATGCAGTGCTTCCTTGCTCTGTTCTGATGACTGCCTCCTGGTCCAAGTTTAGGTTCTGTATAAGCACAATCAAGTGCTCTTGGATTCCCATTCTTCTTAGTTAGCCATAGTTTGTTGTGATCCACACAATCAAATGCTTTTGCATAGTCAATGAAACACAAATAGACTTTCCTGTGGTACTCTCTGCTTTCATCCAAGATTCATCTAAGATTAGCTGTAATATCCCTATACTATGGCCTCTTCTAAACCCAGCCTGCACTTCAGAAATTTCTCTGTTTATGTTCTATTTCAGTCATTTTCAGATAATTGTCCACAGAATCTTGCTTGTGTGTGATACTGATGATATTTCTGCACTCTGGCAGGCCACCTTTCTTTGGAATGGGAACTAATATGGATCTCTTCCAGTCAGTTAGCCAGGCAGTAAAGCTTAGGAAATAAAAAAGATACTTATTAAGTCAGATGATTGGAGAAGCCTAATGATACAGGGAGGATAAGATGTTGTCATTAATTTATTTCATTGTTGTAGTTCATAGTCAACAGTCTTGGCACCAGCAGCCAGGAAATTAAAAGGCGCATTGCCATGGGAAAGTCTGCTGTTAGGGACCTCTCCAAAGTACTGAA
>NW_006400173.1:638228-646937 GCF_000299155.1 Elephantulus edwardii
CTTGATGTTTTTCTTTTGGGGTCTAGTCTATATGGTGTTTGCTGAGCTTCTTGTATATATATT
This sequence comes from Elephantulus edwardii, assembly GCF_000299155.1. Classification (NCBI taxonomy): domain Eukaryota; kingdom Metazoa; phylum Chordata; class Mammalia; order Macroscelidea; family Macroscelididae; genus Elephantulus; species Elephantulus edwardii. Next base: position 638,292 of record NW_006400173.1, read on the forward strand.
CTCTCATTCTTCATTATGCCTGGGAAGTTTTCCTCTAGTAATTCTTCCACAACTTTTTCGGTGCCTTTACTTGCTTCTTCCTTTTCTGGGATTCCAATGATGCGCATGTTATTTCTCTTGATGGTGTCCCACATTATTCTTAAGTTTTCTTCTATTTCCTTCCTTTTTATTTGAGACTGCTTTTTGCTCTAGCAAATCCGTGGTGACAATTTTGTCTTCTATTTCCATTGGTTCTTTGTTCCATATCTTCACCTCTGTTCATGTGCCCCTCCATCATGTTGACAGCATCTGAAACATTGGACCTCATGTTTTGGATAGTGGTTTCTTGTTTTTCCAGTGCCGCTAATGCCTCATATGTTTTCTCTACATTGTTCTGGACTGGTTTATTTTTTAGTTCCTCCTGTTTTTTGTTTGTAGTATCCTGTAACTCTTCAAGTTTGTCTTTCATCCATTGAAAATGTTCAATCATTGTTCTTTTAAATTCTGTGTCAGAAAGTTCCATCAGACTTTCTGGCTTCAGGACATCCATTGATACTGTGTCACCCTTTGGTGGTGATATCTTGCTTTCTACTTGTGTATAGTGTGGGACAGCTTGCTTTCTTTGAGACATTGATATGTTCTCGATGAAGATAATGCTCTAGAGATCAGTTGGGTAGCTATCCCACTTGTGCTTTTCTCTGAACGTCTGACTCCAGGGAAATGTCAGTTCAGAGCCTGTGAGAGCAGCCTCTGGTAGGTAAGATAGGTCAGGGTGCTCTGGATTAAAGGCAGGTTGATTAACCAGATGTGTAGATGCAGTTGTGGGGCCAAATAGGGAAAGGCATGCACGTGGTTGTGGCAGTCATAATCACAAGGGCAGGTCAAACACTTGGGGAGCCTCACTCAGGCCTCAGTTGTCTGGGTGTGCTTACAACTGCGGTCCCTATTCAAATTCCAGCTGTCCATCTCCCACCCAGTGGTTTTCATTCACTGGTCCCTGTCCAGTGGTGCTCATGCAGTTTCCCTTGCACTGTGGCCCCTGTCCAGGAAGGCTCCTGGGTCAAGGGCACTCAACAAGACAAAGTCATTTATACCAACCCACTCACCTTTGACTGGTCTGCAGTGTCCACAAACGTTTCACCAAATTATCACTGGCCCGCTCTTTCCTGGGCAGTTGGCATGCCCTGAGAGAGCTCAGCCAAATTCCCACCAGTGGGCTCAACCTTGGGAACTCTCCCAGACAATCGACATTGCCCAAGGAAACCCAATTAGGATCCTACCAGCCTATCAGTCCCACAGCAGCTTGATTGGTGGTTTCAGATGATGGCTGTCTCCATGGTGTGCCTTTGTGTGCTGACTCAGAATCGTATTGTCCACGTCTGTTGTTGTGTTGCGTGAAGGAGTCTCTATTGGCCCTGGATCACCGTCAGGGGGTGCAGGGTTGTGGCGAGGCCACCAGGGTGTGCCAAAAGTGTGGGGGCGCGGGATGGTGGTGGGGTAGTGACCCTGGACATGGTGCTGTGGCAGGGATGGGGGGTGCAGGGCTTGGGCATCACTGGGAGTTAGGGGTTGCAGTCTGTTCCCAGATATTAAGCTGCCAAGTCACCAGTCCTCAACAAATAAGACTTACTGTGCCACGTTGCCCTGATTGCGCGCTGCGTCACATCAGGAGGTTAGTATTTTGAAGTTTTGTTTCAAATACTTTGAGCATGTGACCAGAAGGGACAGATCCTTGGAGAACGACATCACACACAGAAGAGTTAAGGGTTGCCACAGTAGATGAAAATCCCACGTTTGATACAGAACCGGGGCAATGGAGGTTGGTGTGTCAGAATCAGTGAGACTGGCTCAGGACAGGGTAGGCTTCAGAGCTGCTGTCCATAAGGTAGCTATGGGTCTCAGCTCTTGATGGCACATAACAAAATCTTTGGGATTACAGCGTAGTTTCTTACCACTAGGCTTCCAATTGTTGTTGTTTTTAAGTGCCATCAAGTAGAGTATGACTCATAGTAGTACTATGAATGGCAGCCCTGAATTCTTTCTTATTCTGTGCTACCTTTATCATTTATGATACATTTAAACTCATTATTACAGTCACCATGCCAATCAATCTCATTGGGGAGCTTCTACCCTTTCACTGACCCTTCACATTTCCAAACATTATGTTCCTATAGAAAGATTACCCTCTCTTAGCAACATGACCAAAGTACGTGCCTAGAAACTTCTCCATCTTTGCCTGCAAAGAGCACTCTGCATAATTTTCAACATTTTATATATTTGTTCTTTTGGCACCCCATGAAATATTCAGTAGTCCTCTCCAACACCATAACTCAAAGGCATCAATTATTCTTCTCTAATTTTTATTCATTGTCCAGCTCTCAGATGCATTACAAGTGATTGAAAAGATCATGGTATATTCACATAATGGTGTACTGTACAACACTAGAGAATGATAAAGAATTCACAAAGTGAGTCTAGCACACAGCCAGGAGAGGTGGGGAGGACCTTTTTGGAGCCATGCAGCCCCAGCAGCTTGTCGGCCCAGAAGTGCCCTGATACACTACCACACCCACAGGTGAAAATCTACATTGACTCCAAGCAAGCCCTCTGGCACCTTCAGACCCTCACAGAGCCAGGAGAGATGGGGAGGGCCTTTCTAGTCCCTTGCAGCCCCAGCATCTTGCCACCCCAGAAGTGCTCTGATGCACCTAGCACAGCCACAGGTACACATCACCATTGGGACAGTATCATCAACATTCAGAATTCTGATAAGACATTGCATTTGCATGAGATAACATCCTATTTTGCTAGCCAGGCACATTAACTAGAAGATTCCGGCAATTAGAAGCTACAGGAATACTGTCCTAGAGTAGAAGGTTCAAGACAAAATTCTTTCTGAATTGTCAAATTGTCAGAGTGATGAAGAGAGTAGCAGCTGGCTCCGAGTCCTAGATAATTTTGTCACAGAACTTGAGAGGAAGAGTAAAGGATAGGTGAGATAACCATTCACATCGACTACTGAGCTTTCAAACCGAAGCAAGTCTCCCCTTAAGTCCAGGGATCTGAGAAAAATTCAGGTAGGGTGAACTGCCCAGCACTTCTCTAGAGCAATGAGATCATATACCAAGATCATAAGAACAAGGTCCTCCTAAGGCCCCAGGAAGGATAAATTTTACCAAAGCAATGATATGTGACACAGAAGAAGCAGGCTATCTCACACCCTACACAAAATCAAAGAAAGATGTCACACACACACACCTCCAAAGTGATCAGCACACAGAATCAAGAGATTTTTTGAAGCCAGAAAGCCTGATGGAACTTTCTGACAGAATTCAAAAGAAAAGTAATTGAAATTTTCAGTTGGTGAAAGACAAATTTGAAGAATTATAGAATTCTACAAGCAAAAGCCAAGAAAAACTTGTAAAAATATTCAAAGACAATGCAGACAAAACAAACGAGGAATAAGAAACTCTGGAAAAGCAAGAAACTGAAATCCAGAATATGAGTACCAGTGCCTTAGATGCTGTTCAAACTGTTGGAAGGTCATAGAAACAGATTTGATGAGATGGGACACAGAACAAGTGAAACAGAAGATAGATTTCGCAGCACTGACCTGCTAGAACAAAAAGCAGAATAATAAAATGAAGGAAAAAGAAGTCCTTCTTACAGATATGCCACAGAAAACAGGATGGACCAAAGTAACTGACAACAACACCAAAAATAACTTACAATAAAACCTTGCCTCTGAATAATTACACTGAATATGAACGGTTTAAATGCATCAGTGAAGAGAAAAAGAGTAGCAGATTAGATAAAACCATAAAACTCATCAATATACCATCTATAAGAGACACAACTGAAAATTGAAGCTAAAGAAAGACTAAAAATTAAAGGGTGGAAAAAATATACCAAGTAAATGGCAACCAGAAAAGAGCAGGAGTGGTGATATTGGTCTCTGATAAAATATATTTCAGTGTAAAAAAAAATCACAAGGGATAAGGAAGGTCACTATTTAATGCTAAAAGGGTCAATAGAACAAGAGTACCTAAGCATAATATCTATGCATCAAATTACAGAGCTGCAAAATACACAAAGAAAATGTTAACAGAACTGAAAAAAAGAAATATACAACACTACAATAATAGTAGGAGACTTCAATATACCAGTGTCAAGAAAAGATAGAACTATCAGAAAGAAACTCAGCAAAGATGATGAAGAATTAAACTGCACAATCAACCAACTTGATCTTATAAATATATACAGGCCAATACACTAAAAAAAAAGCTGAGTACACATTTTTCTCTAACGTTCATGGAACATTTTCTAGGATGGATTATATTTTAGGTCACAAAGCAAGAAATAATGAATTAAGAAACAGAAATAATACAAAGCATTTTCTCGGACCATAAAACGAAAAAATTAGAAGTCAATACCAGAAGGATAATGGAGAAAAAAAATACATTGAGAAGCTGAACAATACCCTATTTGAACATGAGTGGGTAATAGAAGAAATATAAAGTGAAATAAATAAGTTTCTAGAAACAAATGATAATGAAAACCCAAATTATCAAAACTTCTTGGAAACAACCAAAGCAGTGATCAGAGGTCAATTTACAGCAATAAGCACAAGGGAAGGGGAAAAAATGGTCATTGACTCTCTAACCCAAAAGGAACAGCAAGAAAATCCATCAACCTCTAAAATAAATTAAGTTAAAAATACTAGGGCAGTAAGAAATGAAATAGAAAACAGAAAAACAATTGAAAGCATCACCAGTAGTTAGTTCTTTGAAAATTTCAGTAAAATGGACGAACTACTAGCAAAACTAAAAAAGGAAAAAAAAAACAGAAAAGAAACACAAATAATTTTAATAACAGATGAAATGGATGATATCACACCAGAGCCAATTGAAATAAAAAGTTAGCAGGGCAAAATTATGAAAAACTCTACTCAAACAAATATGAACATTTAGAGGAAATGGACAATTATTTGTAACTCACAATTTACTCAAGCTGGAACAAACTGAAGCAGAACATTTGAACAGACTCATCAGAAAAGAAGAAATTGAACAGGTAATAAAAGAACTTCCTACCCCACAAAAGGCCTGGACCAGATGATTTTACTAGTGAATTTCATCAAATGTTCAGAAAAGAGCACTTACCTTTAGTGTAAAATGTAAATTTTGTGTAAGAAAATAGAAAAAGATTAAATTCTCCCAGACTCATCCTATGAAGCAATCATCTCCTTTATACCAAAGTCAGGTAAAGTCAACACCAAAATAGAAAACTATAGGCAAATATCTCTTATGAACATGCTGTTTGTTGTTATGTGTCTCAAGTCACCTGTGATTCATAGCAACCTTAGGTACAACCCTGCTCTATCTCATGAACACAGACATAAAAATTCTTAATAATATCCTATATAGTAAAATTCAATGGTACCAGAGGGGGGGGGAATATAATTCATTATGACCAAGCTGGATTCATAACACATATGCAGAGATGGTTCAACACAAGAAAAACAATCAGTAATTCATCATATTAGCAGTGCAAAGAACAAGAGCCACATGATCATATCAACTGATGCAGAAAAAAACTTTTACAAAGTCCAGAAATTTTCTTGATTAAAACACATAACAAAATAGGAATAGAGGGTAATTTCCTCAACACAGTGAAAAGTATATATACAAAACAAAGAACCAACATCATTATCAATGGATAGAGATTAAATGCATTTCCTCTGAGAACAGGAATTAGGTAAGGATGTCTACCATCCCCTCTCCTATTCAATATTGTATTGGAAGTCTTGCCTATAGCAGTAAGACAAAAGAAGAAAATAAGAGGTATCCAAACTGTCAAAGAGGACGTAAAACTAGTTCTATATGCAGATGATGTGATAGTATACTCAACAAACCCTACGGACTCAGAGAAAACTACTGGACATAGTTGATCAATTCAGCAAAGTGGCAGGATACAAGATCGACACACTGTTGTATTTCTCTACAGTGACAAACAGAATAGAGAAATGGAATTGAAAAAAAAAAATACCTATCACAATAGCTAGCCACAACCTAAGATTAAATACTTGAGAGTAAATCTAACTAGAAAAGCAAACTGCCTTTTCAAAGAAAATCAAAAGAACTTTACTACAACAACAAAAAAAGAGACCTGGAGAAATGGAAAAAATATACCATACTCATGGGTAAGAAGATGCAAAATCATGAAAACGACAATTCTACCAAAGGTAATCTACAAGTTTAATGCAATGCCAATACAGATACAAATTCCATTTTTCAACGAAATGGAAAAGGCAACTTCCAATTTTATTTGGAATGGAAAGAGATCCCGAATAAGCACAGCACTCCTGAAAGAGAAACACAATGTAGGAAACATCACACTACCTGATTTCAAGTCCTACTACACAGCAGTGGTGGTCAAGACAGCATGGTACTGGTACAGTGACAGACACATAGATCAATGGAACAGAATTGAGAACCCAGAAATCAGCTCATCTATCTATCCTCAACTGATTTTTGACCAGGAGATGAAATCAGTTAAGGGGGAAATGATAGCCTTTTTAGCAAATGGTGTTGGTACAATTGGAAAATCACCTGTAGAAAACACCCCACACTATATACAAAAAGAAACTCAAAGTGGATGAAGATCCTAGAAGTAAAACCAAAGAATATATACTTCATTAGAAAAAGCTTGGAAGAACTGTAGAAACCCTTATCCACAGTATGAACAGTCTTCCAAACATAATGAAAACCCTCCAACCAGGAGATAACAAAATGGATGAATGGGACCTTCTAAGAATCAAACATCTAAGCACATCAAAAAAACTTCTCAAATAGGGTAAAAAGGAAAGAAATAGACTGGAAAAAATATTTGGTAATGACATATCTGATAAGGGACTCATACCTAAAATTTATAGAATATTTCAACACTTCAAGAAAAAGGTAAACAAACACAATCACGAAATGGGCACAGGGTATGAATAGATGCTTCATCAAAGAAGACATTCAGAGGGCAAGCAAACACATGAAGAAATTTTCAGTATCCCTAGTTCTCAGAGAGATGCAAATAAAAACAAATATGAGATATTATCTTACCCCTGCAACAATAGCAAAGTTCAACAGTGCAGCAAACAATAAATGCTGGTGAGGTTGTGGAGAGAGTCACTGCTGGTGGGAGTGTAAAATGGTGCAACCACTGCAGTTTGGCACTTTCTGTAAATGTTAGAAATGGAAATAACATTTGACCTAGCAATGCCACTACTGTGAATGTACCCTAAAGAAACTAAAACAGCCATATAAACAGATATATGAACACCCATGTTTATTGCTGTATTATATACAAAATTAAAGAGATGGAAGCAATCCAAGTGCTCATCAACAAATGAATGGATAGAAAAACTACTGGAATACTACACAGCAGTGAAAAATATTGAACTCATAAAACATTACACAACATGGGAAACCCTAGAGCATATCATACTAAGTGAAATATCTTATCATGAAAAGACAAATACTGAATAACACCACTGTTATAAAGCAGATCTGACATGAGGGTTTGTGAGGAGGCTAGGAAAGAGTGAATAGGTAATGAGCATTGCACTGAAACTGATAAAGGAAAGAACTGTTTCAAAGGGATATATGATTAGGCATTATACAATACCAGCCCAGTATAAAATGTACATTGCAAAGAAGACTGGGGAGAGGGGAGAGGGGGAGGAAAGAGATAGCTGTGCAACAATGAGTGAATATTTTAAAAATTTTTTAAGAGCTAAACTAGGGAAAGGGAAAGGGAGAGAAAGAGAGGGGGTAATAATGTGCAACAATGAATGAATGAAATCTAACTATTCTGTAAACTTTCATTAAAATAAAAAAATTAAAAAGTTTTACAAAAAAAATAATTCGAAAAGCATGGTACAACATGATGAATCTCAAGAAAATAATGTTCAGTAACATAAGTCGGCTACCAAAAGACAAATATTATATACACTACTACACGACTGCAACTTCAGCTTGGTTGGCTCTATAATCGACACTCCTGGTCCCAGCAGTGAGGAAAGAAAAAGACGAATTGCACTGGGCAAGTCTGTCGTTAGGGACCTCCCCAAAGTCCTAACAAGAAATTTTATAAATCCAGAAACTAAGTTCCTCCTGATCCAGGCTTACGATGTATCAGAGAGCTGGATAGTGATCAAAGATTACAGAAAAATAATTGATGCCTTTGAGTTGTGGTGTTGGAGAAGAGTATTGAACAGACATACCATGGACTATCAGGAAAACAAATAGGCCTGTCTGGGAGAGGATGAAACCAAGTTTCTCCTTGGAGACAAGGATTTTGTAGCTTCATCTCACATATTTCAGGCATGTGGCCTGGGGTGGGGGGCAGCCCTGGGAGAAGGACAGCATTCTTGGAAGGGTGGAGGGACAGTGCAGGAGAGGAAGATCCCACATGAGATGGATTGACATGGTAACTGTGGCAATGGGGTTAGGTGTGTCAGAGCCAGTTATACTAACTCAGGATAGGACAGAGGTATTGTACATAGGATTGCTATGAGTCATGAGTGAGTTGATGCCATATAACAATAACAACAACTATGCTAAGATGATTTCTACGAACTTTTACAGTTGGAGATAGATCGAACATGCAATCAAGATG
>NW_006400173.1:651367-660094 GCF_000299155.1 Elephantulus edwardii
AGGACAGAGCGGAGTTTAGGGCTGTTGTACATAGGGTCGCTATGAGTCGCAGGTGACTCGACGGCACATAACAACAACAACAACAATTTAGGTGCCATCGAGTTGAGTATAGTGACACTACGAATAACAGATCTGAGCCCTGTTCTATCCTGTGCCATCCTCACTCTTCCTGACACACTAGAGCCCATTGTGGCAGTTACCATGTCAGTCTACGTGGTTGAGGGCTTCCTCTCCTTTGCCCTCCCTTTACTTTCTAAGCATCATGTTCCTCTCCAAGGAACAGCTTCTGCTAGCAACATCTCCAAAGTATATGAAATGAAGCCTCATCATCCTTGCCTCAGTAGAGCATTCTGGATTCCTCCTCTCCAAAACATATTTATTTGTTCTTCTTACAGTCCATAAGATGTTCAGTGCTCTTTTCCAACACCACAGCTCAAAGGTGTTAATTTTTTTCTGTAATCCTTCATTGTCCAGCTCTCAGATGCATAACAAGTGATCATAACAACCTGAATCAGACGCATTTTAGTCCTCAAACTGACATCATTACTCCTCAATAGTTTGGAGAGGTCCCTAACTACAGACTTTCAAGTGTGTCGCCTTATTTTATGACTGCTGGTACCAAGGGTGTTAATTGTGGATCCAATTTAAGATAAAGCTGTTGACAGTTTCAAACTCTTCTCCACCCATTATGATGTTGCTTATCGGTCCAATGGTAAGAATCTTTGTTTTCTTGACACTGAAATGCAATCCATACTGAAGGCTACATTCTTTAATCTTTTGCAACTAGTGCTTTAAGTAGTCCTCACTTTCATGATTGTTGTTGTTGTTATTGATTGCCGTCAAGTCGAATACGACTCATAGTGACCTTATAAACAAAAGACCTGAAGTCTTTTTGTAACTATTGTCATTTCTCCAAGTTCATAGAATTTCCAGAGGCATGTGATTTAGAAAGTGTATGTCACTCCTGCTTCCAAACCTTTCTTAAACTGGGAGCTCCACAAACACTGTCCACCAAGGGCAACTGTTATGGCATTTGACACTCCACAGCAAACACAGGATACCTCAGTACGGCAAAGTGACAGAATGCTGTACTACTTAGAAGAATGTTTCTCCAAAATATAACATGACCTCCTCCAGGAGGCCTTGTTGACACTAAACAAGAGGCTTAAATCTAAAAACAACAAAATATTCCACCCGACTCTCAACCAAAAACAAGAATGCCCATATTACAGAGCCTGCAAGTTTTAGTAGAGTTTCCAGACTAAGACAGAGTAGGAAGCAGGATTGGCCATCCACTTTTTGAATAATAGGCCTTTGAAAGTCCTATCAACAATGAAGATAGTTATAGTCATGTAGTAGTAGAGCCCAGATTGAAGTCAGTTAAAATAAGAAAAAATAATGACAAAAATGGTTTAATAATTGGAACATGGAATGTATGTAGCTTGAATTTTTTGAAAAATGAAAATTGTTAAAAACTAAGTGGAATGCATGAACATTGACATACTAGCATTAGTGATATGAGATGCATCAGCTTTGGCCACTTTGAGTCAAATAATCATATGGTATACTACGGTGTGAATGCAAAGAGAGAACGGTGCTTCATTCATAGTAAATAAGTTAATTTCAAGTTCTATCCTGAAATATAATGTTGTAACAGGGTAATATCCATATGCATACAGGGAAGACTCATTAACATGGGTATTATTCAAATATACACTCCTATCTCTAGAGTCAAAAAGGAAGAAACTGAGAATTTTTACCAAATCTTTCATTCCAAAATTGACCGTACATGCAATCAAGATGTGTTAATGATAACTGGTGACTGGAATGCAAAAGTTGGAAACAGTGAAGAAGGGATGGTAGTTGGAAAATATGAGCTTGGTGATAGAAATGAGGCTGGAAAAGGAATGATAGAATTTTTATTTACAATGATTTATTCATTGCAAATAGGTTTTTTTAAAGACACAGATGACAACTTTACACATAGATGCCACTTGGCTACCTGAGAATCAGATTGACTATATCTGTGGAATAAATTATTGGAGAAGCTCAATATCAGCAGTTAAAACTAGGGCTGGGTGCACTGTGGGTCAGACCATCAATTACTCATATGCAAGTTCAAATTGAGGCAGAAGAAAATTAAGTTCACAGGAATCAAGATATGATCTTGAATCAATTCCATCTGAATTTCGAGACCATCGTAAGAATAGTATGGTGTTTGTTTTTTTTTTTAAAAAAAAAAACAAACCAGAATAGGTTTGAGGTATTGAACACCAACGATTGAAGACTAGATGAGTTGTGGGATGATTTCAAGGATATCACCCATGAAGAAAGCAAAAGATCATTACAAAAAAAAAAAAGGAGAAAGGGAAAAAAGAGAGAATGGATGTCAGAAGAGACTCTAAAAATTGTACTGGAGCATCCAGAAGCCAAAACAAAGGGAAAACATGCCCGAGTAAAAGAGCCAAACAGAAGATTTCCAAGGGCAGCTCAAGAGGACAAAGAAAATTATTATAAAGGAATGTGTAGAGAGCTGGAATTTTCTTTCATTAATTTTAAAGCAAAATGGGTATGAATGATTGAAATAAAAAAATTCAATGTGATTTATAAACTTTTACTCAAATCACAACTACAAAAAAATTTAAAAAGGAAAAAACCATAGCCTGAATCAGGTGCACCTTAGTCTTCAAATTTATGTCATTGCTCCTCAATAGTTTGGAGAGGTACCTGAGAGAAGATTTACCCAAAGCAATGTGTTTCCTAATCTCCTAACTGCTGATATGAAGGGTGTTTCTTGTGGATCCAAGTGAAATGAAATCATTGAAAGTTTCAATCCTTTCTCCATCCATCTATCATGATGTTGTCTATTGACCTAGTGGTAAGGACCTCTGTTTTCTTGATGTTGAGACGTAATCTGTATTGAAAGCTGTAGTATTTAATCTTGTACAGCAAGTGTTTCAGGTTCTCCTCAATTTCAGCAAGCATGGTGGTATCATTTGCATGCACAGGTTGTTGATGGGTCTTCTGCTCATCCTTTTGCCACATCCTTCTTCATGTGTGTACCGTCAAATAGGATCTGACTAGTACAGGAGGAGATTGCTCCTCCTTCTCCAGCAGAGCATCTAGGGGGCTTGAACCTCACGCCTCTGGGAATGCAGCACAGACAGCTTCTTGCCACTAAGCCACCAGAGCTGCCTCACATCCTTCTTTAAAGAGTCTGGTTTTATTAATTATTTACTCAGCATACAGATTGAATATGTATGGAGAAAGTATATAACCCTGCTCACATCCTTTCTGATTTTAAACCATGCAGTGTACCCTTGTTCTGTTCAGACACCTTAATTGCATGGTGTATCCTATCATTCACAACATTGTACTCTAGGATAGGCCTTTAAATTGTTCATTTTATTATGAATGCAACACCATTCTTCCTCAGTTTCTCATTCCAGACATAGTGGTAGATCATGTAACTGTCTGATTCAAAGAGGCCCATGTCAGTCCATTTTATGTCATGAATGCCTAGAATGTTGATGTGTTCCATTTCCTTTTTTAAAATCTGTCATCTTCCTACATTCATTCTTCATATATTCCATGTTCTTATTATTAATGGTTGTTAGCATCTGTTTCTCCTCATACTTGAATGATTCCCCATCTAAGCTCTACTTTTAATACTATAGCCATCCACACTTCTCTGTTGTTCATAGAGTTTTCAAAGGCCTGTTATTTCAGAAGTGGATGGTCAGTCTTGCTTCCTAATATATCTTAATCTAGGAGCTAAGCATCCTCTCTACTGGCATGTAACACACCAGTGGCAAAACTTCCACCGAAGATCCCTAGAAAGAAGTTGAGTGATAGTTTTATGAGATATCCCAGCTACTCAGCCTAATAACATGTTTAGTACTTGTGTTTTATTGCCTAGTTTGTTACATAGTGTCAAGGTTCTTAAAAGCTTGCAAACTCCCATCCAAGACACAACAATTGGTCTGCATTCACCTGGAACAACAGAAGAAGGAGTATCATGAATAGGAAGAGGACACGGAATGTGTGAATAATTATCCCCATGAACATTGTGGAGTCAATATGGGTCAGAGCTGACCCAAGGGCATCTGACAACAATAATTTTATAAACTCTTGAAATAATTTATTATTGATAAGTTTAATAATGAATTCTATTTTAAAACTTACATTGTTGAAAGTTAATGTGTGTTTCCGTTGTGCTGGTCTACTGCTATAGGGAGCTTCTTGTTGCGCCTGAGTAGCTATAATAAAAAAATATCTTTTAGTTATGTACAAATATTTGGTTCTAAAACTTTGTTTGCCTTGCTGTCAGTGTTAGGTACCACTGAGCCAATTACAACTGAGACTCTTTGAACAACAGAGCTGAACCTTACTCTATCCTGTGCCATTATGATCTCTGATACTCTCGCGTTCACTATGTCAATCCATCTTGTTGAGGTTCTTCCTATCTTTTTTGCCCCTCCATCTTTCTCAGTTAGGGACCTCTCCAAAGTACTGAAGAGCAATGGTGTCTCTCTGGAGACTAAGGTGTGTCTGATACAGGCCATGGTCTTTGCTATCACTTGTTATGCATCAGAGAGTTGGACAGTGACTAAAGAGGATAGAAGGAGAATTGATGCCTTTGAGCAGTGGTGTTGGAGAAAAGTATTGAGGTAATATGGATTTCTAGGAAAACAAACATATTCATCCTGGAAAGGGTTAAAACCGGCGGCTCCCTGGAGGCAGGGATTCTGAGGCTCCATCTAACATGCTTTGAACATGTTATAAGGAGGAACCGGTCCTTGGAGAGGGACATCATGCTTGGGAGGGTGGAGGGACAGCTCAGGAGGGGAAGGTCCTCTATGAGGTGGATTGATTCAGTGACTGGTGTAATCGGGATGGGTGTATCAGAGACAGTGCGATTGGCACAGGACAGAGCAGAGTTTAGGGCTGTTGTACATAGGTTCATTATGAGTTGCAAGCCACTGGATGGCACATAACAACAACAAAACAATCTTTCTCAGCATGATATCCTTTTCTAAAGACTTGGAACTCCTGAAAATACGCCCCAAATATGTGAAAAAAAATTTTGTCATCCTTGCCTCTAAGGAACACCATGGTTGCTTATTTGTACTTTTTGCAATAGATAGGATTCTTAGTAATCTTCTCTAACATCAAAGTTCAAAAGCATCAATTCTTACTTTGTCATTCTTATTAATTGCCCAATTTTCAGATGCATAGAAAGTAATTTAAAAGATTATAGCATGGATCAGGTTCATCTTAGTCTTCAAACTAAGATCCTTGCTCTTTAGCATTTTAGAGAGGTGTTTGACAGCAGATGTTCTCAATGTACCATGTCTGTTGATTTCTTGACTACCATTATCATAGGTATTGACTGTGAATCCAAGTAAAAGAAAATCCTTGACACCTTGAAACTTTTATCCGTTTGTCATGATTTTGCTTATTGGTCCAGTGATGAAAATTTTCTTTTTCTTGATGTTAAAATGTATTCTATATTAAAGGATGTATTTTTTGATCTTCTGCAGCAAACATTTCAAGTCTTCTTCACTTTCAGCAAGCACGCTGTATCATCTGTATAACACAGATTGTAGATGAGTCTTCCTCCAATCCTGAGGCCATATTCTTTTTTATATATTTAAGCCTCTTATTATGCCAGAATAGTTGCTTATCTTATAATTAAATGTTAATCTTCTTGTTATTATTGTATGCACCATTGAGTTGACTGTGACTCAAAGCAGCCCTATGAACTACAGATCTGAACCTTGACTTACCTTATGCAGTCTTCATCATCTCAAATACCCTTGAGCTCATTGCTATAGTTGCCATGTCATTCCATCTTGTTGAAGATATTCCTCTCCTATGCTGACCCTCTATCTTTCTAAGCTGGCACTACATCTTTCTAAGCATGATATCCTTTATCAAGGACTAGTCCCTCCAAACAGCATGTCCAAAGTAGATGAGATGAGTTTTTGCCATCCTTGCTTTCAAGTACCATCCTGGTGGCTTTTTAAAATTTCTCGATTATAGACGTATTAATTCTTTTGAGAGTCCACTGAATATCAATAATTATCTCCAACATCACAACACAAAGGCTTAGATTCTTTGCCTGTGATCTAACTTTCAGAGGAGTTGTTGTGCACTGTCAAATCCAGAACCGATCCATAGCTGATCCTCTGGTGGGTTATCAGAGGCAGTTATTCACATGGGAAGAGATGACTTATCCTTATCCCGTTGAGATGTAAGTGTTAAAAATACATAAAACGCAAGTAATAAAAAAGATCATGCCTTTGGATAAAAAAAAAATCTTGGTCTTTATCCAACAGAACAGAATAGAGAACTCAGAAATGGACCCATCTATCGATGATCAACTGATGCTAGACAAAGAAATAAAACCCATCAAATGGAGAAATGACAACTTCGTCAACAAATGATGCTGTCAAAACTGGACTGCTGCCTGCAGAAAGCAGAAACAGAATCCACATCTCACACCAAACACAAAAGTCAACTCAAGGTGGATCAGAGACCTAGGAGTAAAGCCAAAAATCATAAAGTGCATCAGAGACAAACTGGGACCAAGCTTAGAAGGCTTAAGCTATCTTATAAAGACACTGCCAAATACAGCCAGAAATGTACAATCTGGAGAGGATAAAATTGATGAATGAGATCTTCTAAAGATTAACTCTCTGTGCTCATCAAAAACTTTTTCCAACAAGGTGAAAAGAAAGCCTACAAACTGGGAACAAACATTTGGCTATATCATTTGAGACAACGGTCTCATAACAGAAGTTTACAGAATACTCCTGGGCCTCCAGAAGAAAAAGACTGATAACCCAATTAAAAAATGGCCAAAAGCTCATGGAAAGACTTTTCACAGAGAAAGACATTCAAGGGGTCAACAGACATATAAAGAAATACTCAGAAACACTGGCAATAAAAAAAATGCAAATCAAAACCATAATGAGATACCATCTCACCCCAGTATCAATGGCAAAAGTTAGTAGGGCAGCAAGTAATAAATGTTGGAGAAGATGTGGAGAGGTAAGAACTCTCATACACTGTTGGTGGGATTGTAAAATGGTGCATCCACTCTGAAAGACAGTTTGGCATTTCCTGAAAAAGTGAATATAAAATCTCCATATGAGTCAGGTATTCCACTACTAGGAATATACCCCAAAGAAATTAAAACAGAGGCATAAATGGAGATTTGAACACCACTATTCATAGCACCGTTATTCTACATCGTACGAACATTGGAAACACAAAACACCTATAAGATACCATCTCACCTCAGCAAGAATAGCAAAATTTAACAGAACAGCAAACAACAAATGCCGATGAGGTTGTGGAGAAACTGGAACCCTTATTCACTGTTGGTGGGAGTGTAAAATGGTGTAACCACTATGGAAGGCTGTATGGTGCTTTCTAAAAAAGTTGCAAATAGAATTACCATTTGATTCAACAATTCCACTACTGGGAATTTACCCTAAAGAAACCATAACCGCCACCCAAGCAGATATATGTACATCTATGTTTATTGAGGCTTTGTTCGTAATAGCAAAGAGCTGGAAACAACCTAAGTGCCAATCAACAAACGAATGGATAAAGAAGCTCTGGTATTCACACAATGGAATACTATGCAGCATTGAAAAACAAGGAACTCATGAAATATTATACAAAATGGGTGAACCTGGAGGACACTATGCTGAGTGAACTATCTCAGTCACAAAAGGACAAATATTGCATAGCACCAATGTTGTAAAATGGGACGGACATTGGGGTTGGGGGAAGACAGAAAAGGAGGGGATGAGAGATGTATACTGCATTGAAATAGATGAAGGAGAGAACTGCTTAAAAAGGCATATATAATTGGGTATTATTGTCATGACAGGAGTCCAGAATGAAGGCTGCACAGTGGACTGGACTTGGGGGGGATTGCATAACAACGAAAGAAGTTTCCTTTTACTTTTCAGGGAGAAGAGTGAATTGGGAGGAGGGGGTGGGAAGGGAGAAAAGTGCAACAATGAATTAATGGAAACTCTAAGTCTCTGTAAACTTTCATTAAAATTAATTCTTTTTGAAAACCCAACCCAAACAAACAAATAAAAATGTTCCTCCAGGTGATTTCTGAGGTATCAGACTAGATTCTAATCTAATATTAAACAAATAAGAGAATTAAAAAAATCGAACATGGAAACAGCCCACATGTCCAACCACAACCAATTGGATTGAGAAATTGTGATACATTCACATCATGGAATACTATGCAGCACTCAGGAGCAACAATTTTGAAAAATACTCTGTAACTTGAGAGAGGCTGGAGAGCATTATGTTGAGTGAATTAACACAGTTTCATAGGACAAATATTGCATAAGACCATTAGTGTAAAAATAGAAGGATGACATGTAAACATGTACAGGAATTCAAGGGGCGGGGGTAAGGGTAAGTATGAGGTGAGATCACAGGCCTGCACAGTTTAGTGCGTGATGAGAAGGAGGAAGCAAATGGGAATGATCTGGGTGAAAAGACAGGGTAATGACGGACAAGGTCCAAAGGTGATTAATTTTATAAAACATAATGCCTAAGTATGATAGAATGAAACACAATGTGAAAGAATTGTGTGAAACAGAATGTCTATAAATTTTGTGAGCAAACCAAAAAAAATAATGTAAAATAGAATGTATAAGAATGATTGTATAAAACAATGTATAT
>NW_006400173.1:660433-660989 GCF_000299155.1 Elephantulus edwardii
TTTTTTTTTTAAAAAAAAAAAAAGTACCTTGGTCTTTAAATTCACATCCTTTCTCTTTAGCACTTTAGAGAGGCCTCCGATCACAGATTTTCACAGTGTGACACATTTTTTTATTCCTTGATGGTTGATAACAACTATGTTGATTGTGGCTTGAAGCTGTTGTCGTTGTTCTGTACCACCGAGTCACTTGCGACTCATAGAGACCCTATGTACGAGTGCCCTAAATGCCATTCTATCCTGTGCTAACCTCGCGTTCTCAAACACACTCATTCTCACCACTCCACTCACAGAATCAATCCATCTCATTGAGGGTCGTCCTCTCCTGTGCCCTCCTAACCACTCTCCCAAAAATGATGTCCCTGTCCAATGACCGGTCCTTCCTTGCAACATGCCCAAAGTATATCAGACAAAGCTTCAGAATCCTTGACTCCACCCTCTCCAGGAAAAATCTGTTTGTTCTCCTAGCAGTCCATGGCATATTCAACACTCTACTCCAGCACCACAGCTCAAAGGCATCAATTCTCTTTCTATCATCCCTATTCACTGTCCAACTCTC
>NW_006400173.1:661672-664150 GCF_000299155.1 Elephantulus edwardii
AGCCAAAGCTTGTTGTGATCCACACAGTCAAAAGCCTTTGCATAGTCAATGAAGCACAAATAGACATTCTTCTGGTATTCTCTGCTTTCTGCAAAGATCCATCTTATATTAGCTATAATACCCCTAGTACCACAACCTCTTCTAAATCCAGCCTGCACAACTGGGAGTTCTCTGTTGACATATTATTCCAAACGTTTTGTATAATTTTCAGCAGAATCTTGCTTGCATGTGATATCAATGATATTGTTCGATAATTTCCACATTCTGTTGTGTCACCTTTCTTTGGAATGGGAACAAATATCAGCCTCTTCCAGTCACTTGGCCAGCGGGCTGTCCTCCATATTTCCTGGCACAACTTAGCGAGCACATCCAGGGCAGCGTATGTTTGTTGAAATAAATCAACTGGTATGCTGTCAGCTCCTGGAGCTTTGTTTTTTGCCGATTCCTTCAGAGCAATGTTATTTCATGAAATTCCTGTGTCAGCCAATTCCTTCTGATACAGTGATTCTGTGTACTCCGTCCATCTTCTTTTGATACTTCTTAGATCATTTAATATTCTACCCAAACTATCTTTAAGTATTGCCACCCGTGGCTTGAATTTATATTTCAACTCCTTCAGCTTAAGAAATGTTGAGCAAGTTTGGCCCTTTTGATTTTCTGATTCCAGCTCTCTGAACATTTCATTATGGTATCTTGCTTTGTCATCCGAGTGAGCTGCCTTTTGAACTTTTCTATTCAGCTCTTTGATTTCTTGGTTTCTTCCTTTAGCTTTGGCTTCTAGGTGCTCTAATGAAATACTCAGAGTCTCACCTGACATCCACCTTGGTCTTGTCTTATTCTTCTTTAGCCTTTGTAATGATGTTTTGCATTCTTCATGGATGATTTTCTTGATATCCTCCCAGAGCTCATTTGGTCTATGCTCATTGGTGCTCAAGGCCTCAGACCTGTTCCTGAGATGGTTTTGAAATTCGTTGAAATTTTTTACAACTTAAATTCTTTCTCCATCTATCATGGCATTGCCTATTGACCCAGTGTAGAGGATTTTCTTTTTCTTGATGTTGAGATATAAACGATACTGGAAATTGAATTCTTCGACCTTCTGCAGCAAGTGCATCAAGTCCTTCATATTTCCAGTAGTAAAGGTTGTGTAGAAATGAGATGCAACGAACTTTTCAAAGTGCTGAAGAGCAAGAATATATGTTTAAAGACTAAGGTATGACTGACCTTGGTTACGAGTTTTTAGATTACTTGCTAACCAGTAAAAGAAGGCAGGAATTGGAACAATTAACTTCTCTTTGTACATCAAATACCATGGATTTAATATCATAATTTTGGGGCACGCACTCTTTAGAACTAACAATAAAGCAACAAAAATAAAACTTGCTACAGTAAATCTCTAATTCACTGCTTATCTTTCAAGTCATCTTTCTTTTGAGATACACCGGGTGGATTAGAACAGCTGACATTTTGATTAGCAGCCAGATATTACATATAGGTTGTTGTTATTTGCCATCAAGTCACTTGCGACTCGTAGCAACCCTATGTACAACAGCCCTTAACTCTGCTCTATCCTGTGCCAAACACACCGTCTCCGATACACCCATCCCGATTACCCCAGTCACTGAATCAAACCACCTCATAGAGGGCATTCCTCTCTTGCACTTTCTCTCCACCACACCAAGCATGATGTCCCTCTTCAAGGACCAGTCCTTCCTTACAACATGTTCAAAGTATGTTAGACGGAGCCTGAGAATCCTTGCCTCCAAAGAGCTGCACAGTTTAACCCTGTCCAGGATGAATCTGTTTATTTTCCTAGCTGTCCATGGTACCCTCAATACTCTTCTCCAGCACCAAAACTCAAAGGCATCAATTCTCCTTCTATCCTCCTTGGTCATTGTCCAACTATCTGATGCATAACAAGTAATCGCAAAGACCCTGGCCTGTATCAGATGCACCTTAGTCTCCAGAGAGACACCATTGCTCTCCAGTACTTTGGAGAGGTTCCTAACAGCAGACTTCCCCATGGTAATACGTCGTTTAACTTCCTGGCCGCTGGTGCCAAGAGTGTTGACTGTGGAGCCAAGCAAACTAAAGATGTGAAAAATCTCACTGTCTTCACCATCCATCCTGATGCTGCCAATGGGACCAGTGGTGAGAATCTATGTTCTCTTGACATTGAGCCTCAGTCCATATTGGAGGCTGCAGTTCTTGACCCTCTGCAGCAAGCGCTTCAGGTCCTCCTCGGTTTCAGCAAGCAGGGTTGTGTCAACTGCATATCATAGATCATTGATAAATCTTCCACCAGTTTTGACTCGACATTTCTCCTCATAGAGCCCAGCCTCCCAGATAATTTTTTCTTCATACAGGTTGAAAAGGGATGGAGATAGGACACATCCCTGGCGTACGCCCTTCCCAATTTTGAACCAGTGTTTCCTTGCTCTGTTCTGATGACTGCCTCTTGGTCCAAGTATAGGTTTC
>NW_006400173.1:665338-666060 GCF_000299155.1 Elephantulus edwardii
GGTGACTGGAAGAGATCCATATGTGTTCCCGTCCCAAAGAAGGGCGACCCAACTGAGTGTGGAACAGGATCAAATACTAAAGAATAAATTTTAACCAAGGAAATTAAAGACTTGAATACAGAAAACCACAGACTGTTATTGACCAAAAGTAAAGATTTATACATGTCGTGTTACTGAATAGGAAGACTTAAAATGGCTTGATGTTGTTGTTAGCTCCTGTGGACTTGGTTCTGACTCTTACTGACTCTATGTACAACTGAATGAAATATTGCTCACTACTGAAAAACCCTCACAATCTCTACTGAGCTTAAATCCACTGTGGTAGTCAAGACATCAATCTATCTCATTGAGGGTCTTCCTTTCTTTCTCTGGCCTTCTACTTTTCCAAGCAGAATATCATCCTCGAGGAACTGACCCCTCCTAATAGCATGAATCTCACCATCCTTACTTCCCCAGAAACTCTGCTTGCACTTGTTCCAAGACAAATATTTTGAAAAAATTCTTCTTTTGTGTGCCTTTGAGTCAGAAGTGACCATAGCTGGCCTTACAGAAAGTTTTCAGAATCAATAAATCACATGAGAGGGGATTGGCCACCCACTTATGAAATAGCAGGCCTATGAAAACCCCATGCACAACAGAACACACGCAGACTAACAGAAAGGGCAACCTAGGTAGAACTATCAAGTATGAAAATACAAAGGAGGAGGAACAGTTGTAAGCAG
>NW_006400173.1:668383-676679 GCF_000299155.1 Elephantulus edwardii
TGGACATGTTGCCAGGAGGGATGGGTCCTTGGAGAGGGACATCATGCTTGGGAGGGTGGAGGGACAGCGTAGCAGGGGAAGACCCTCCATGAGATGGATTGATTCGGTGACTGGGGTAATCGGGATGGGTGTGTCAGAGGCAGTGCAGTTGGCGCAGGATAGAGCAGGGTTTAGGGCTGTTTTTCATAGGGTCGCAGTCGCAAACGACTCGACGGCACTTAACAACAACAACAACAGGGGATCGCCTATCTTTTCACATGAAACAGCTGTTGTATTTGAACCATGTGTCTTTGAGATTTCAGTACAATTTCTTATCACTAGGTCGCCAGAGCATGTTATATTCAATATTATTAGGTAGAGAAACCTTGGAAATTCTATCATATGTTATACAGTCTCATTTTTATCACCAAGACCTTCTTTTCTAACTACTATTGCACATCCTATGGACTGCCAAAAATCAAACAAGTCTGTCTTAGAAAAAGTGTTAGCAGGTTACTCCTTAGATGCAAGGATGATGAAACTTCCAAGTATATACTTTGCACATCTTAGAAGGGACCAGTCTTTGGAAAAAGAACTCATGCTGGGAAAGGTGGAGGGTCAGCATAAAGAAAGATTCTCAACAAGATGAATTGATACAGTAACTGTAAAATTGGGCTTACACATATCAGAGATCATGAGAATGGCAAGGATCAGATCTGCTGTTCATAGGATTGCTATGAGTCATAGTTTACTCAATGGCATCTAACAACAAACACAAATCCTTATTTTCAATTTTTGAATGCAATTCCTAATAATTATTACTGCATCTTGATTTCAGGTTCTGTCATTTTCAAAGTCCAGAATTTGTTGGCAGTTTTTACTAGGTGCCATTTAGTTGGCTGCAACTCATATCAGCCATACAAACAACAGATTGAAACCTATCCCTATCCTCACAATTTCTACCATGCTCAAGCTACTGGTTAACAGTCACTGTGTCTATCCATCTTAGGGAAGCTCTCCTTTTCTTTTGATTATTTTCTAGTTTACCAAGCATTATTTACTTTTCCAAGGACTAATACTTGAAAACATGCTCTAAGTATGTGAAAAAAATGTTAAATTGTCCTAGCCTCTAAGGAGCACTGTAGTTATTACACTCCCTACAAGACAGATTGGTTTGTTATTTTGGCAGCGCATGGGATATTCAGACTCTATGCTAACAACACAATTCAAAGGCATCAATTATTCTTTGGTTTCCTAATTTATTGTTCAATCTTCACATGCATACAACTGAAAATACTATAGTTTGGATCAGATGACATATTTGATCTTTAGCACTTCACAAAGGAATTTTGCAACAGATTTGCTCAATATATTACATCTCTTGATTTTTTTTTACTGCTGCTGAGAATTGATACCTTTGAGCTGTGGTGCTGGAGAAGATTATTGAATATATCATGGACTGCTAGGAGAACAAACAGATCCATCCTAGAGAGGGTGAGACCAGGGTGCTCCTCAGATGCAAGGATTCGGAAGCTTGTCTAACATACTTTGGACATGTTGCAAGAAGGGGCCAGTCCTTGGAGAGGAACAACATGCTTGGGAGGCTGGAAGGACAAGGCAAGAGAGGAAAATCCTTGATGAGATGGATTGATTCAATGACTGGGGTGGTGGGGGGAAGTGTATCAGACACAATAATGCACAGGTTAGAGAAGAGTTTAGGGCTATTGTACATAGGGTCGCTATGAGTTGCAGGTGACTTGGTGGCACATAATAACAACAATATAACAAATGGTGATTGAGGATCCAAATCTGTGACATTTTTTCTCCATCTGTCATAATGTTTCTTATTGGACTAGTTGTGAATATTTCTTTTTGTTTCCTTTATGCTGAGGTATTTTTGTTTTTGAAGTAGGTTCTTCAAGTCCTCTTCACTTTCAGCAAGCAAGGTGGATTTATCTGCATAACACAGATTGTTGTTGAGTCTTGCTCCAACACTGATGGCACATTCTTCTTTGAGTTCAGCTTCTCAAAGGATTTGCACAGCATACAGATTTAATATATATAATGAAAGGATGGAAATATGACACACACTTTTTTTAATTTATTTTATTTAATTTTACATTGGTTTGCATACAAAGGTTGTATACATTGTGTTTCACACTATCTGTCAATCACCTTGTGTTTCATACTATCGTTTTCATTCATTATGGACATACTCTTTTTCTTTATTCTAAACTATACAGTTGCCAAGGACCTCTCCAAAATGCCAAAGAACAATGGCATCACTTTGAATACTAAAGTGCACATAATACAAGTTGGTCTTTTCAATTACTTGCTATTCATCTCAAAGTTGGACAATTAAGGATAAAAGAAAAAGAAATGATATATTTCAGTTATAAAGTTGTATAAAAATACTGAATATCATGTGCGGTGCTAAAAGAGCGAACAAATATGTCTTGAAGAAAGTGCAACCAGTGTTCTCCTTGGAGGCAAGGACGAGGAAGCTTCATCTCACATACTTTGGGCATGCTGATGTTGTTGTTATGTCCCATTGAGTCGCCTGCCACTCATAGCGACCCATGTACAACAGCCCTAAACCCTGCTCTATCCTCTGTCTTATTGTCTCTGATACATTTACCCCCATTACCCCAGTCACTGAACCAATCAATCTCATCAAGTGTCTTCCTCTCTTGCACTGTCCCTCCACTGTCTGAAGGATGATGTCCCTCTCCAAGGACTGAGCCTATTTTGTAACATGTCCAAAGTATATGTCAGATGAAACTTCAGAATCCTTGCCTACAAGGAGCATCCTAGCTTCACCTCTCCAGGATGAACTTGTTTGTTCTCCCAGCAGTCCATGGTATAATCAATACTCTTACCCAGCACCAAAGCTCAAAGGCATCAATTCTCCTTCTATCATTCCTAGTCATTGTCCAGCTTTCCTATGCATAGCAAGTAAGTGCAAAGACTATGGCCTGTGTCAGGAGCACTTCAGTCTCCAGACAGACATCGTTGTTCTTCAGCACTTTGGAGAGATCTCTGACAGGAGACTTTCCCAATGCAATTTGTCTTTTAGTTTCCTGGCTGCTGGTACTGTAGAGTTAAGCAAACTAAAGCTGTTAACAATCTCAATCTCTTCACCATCTATCATGATGCTGCCAATTGTCCCAGTGGTGAGAATCTTTGTTCTCTTGATGTTGAGCTTTAATTCATAGTGAAGGCTTCAGTTCCTGACCTTCTGCAGCAAGTGCTTCACGTCCTCCTCAGTTTCAGCAAGCAGGGTTGTGCCATCTGCATAGTGCAGATTGTTGATGGGTCTACCTGAAATCCTGATGCCACATTTTTCCTCAGAGCACAGCCTCCTGGATAATCTGTTCCACATATAGATTGAAAAGATATAGAGATAGGACAGATCCTGGTTCACACCCTTCCAAATTTTGAACCATGCAGTGTTTCCTTGCTCTGTTCTGATGACTGCCGCCTGGTCCAAGTATAGGTTTCACATAAGCACAATCAAGTGTTCTGGGATTCCCATTCTTTTCAGTCAGCCACAATTTGTTGGGATCTACACAATCAAATGCCTTTGCATAGTCAATGAAACACAAATAGAGATTCCTCTGGTACTCTCTGTTTCAGCCAAGATCCATCTGATATTAGCTATTATATCCCTAGTACCACGGCCTCTTTTAAATCCAGACGGCACTTCAGGCAGTTCTCTGTTGATGTGCTGTTCCAGTAGTTTTTAGAATCTAGCTTGCACGTGATATTAATGATATTGTTAGATATTTTCCACACTCTGTAGGACCACCTTTCTTTGGAATTGCAACAAATATATATCTCTTCCAATCAGTTGGCCAGGTGGTTGTCCTCCATATTTCTTGGTACAGCTTGGTGAGCACATCCAAGGCAGTGTCTGTTTGTTGAAAGATGTCAATTAGTATGCCATCAATTCCTGAGGGCTTTTTTGTTGCCAGTTCTCTCAGAGCAGTTTGAACTTCTTCCTTCATTATTACAGGCTCTTGTTCATGTTGTTTTACAAAATTCTTCCTTGTCTGCCAATTCCTTTTAGTACAATGACTCTTTATACTCTTTCCATCTTCTTTCAATGCTTCCTGGACTGTTTAATATGCCCAAAGCATCCTTAAGTATTGCAACTTGAGGCTTAAATTTTTTCTTCAGTTCCTTCGGCTTAAGAGATGCTAAGCAAGTTCGGCCATTTTGATTTTCTGATCCTTGCACGTTTCATTATAATACCTTATTTTGCCTTCCCTTACTGCCCTTTGGAATATTCTGTTCAAATCTCTATTTTCTTGATTTTCCCCCCTTTGCTTTGGCTTCTTGGTGCTCTAGTGCAATATTTGGAGTTTCTTCTGGCATCCACCTTGGTCTTTTCTTCCTCCGCTGTCTTTGCAATGACCTTTAGCATTCTTCCTGGATAATATTCTTGATATCCTCCCACAGCTCATCTCGTCTTCGCTCATTAGTGTTCAAGGCCTCAAACTTGTTCTTGAGATAGTTTTGAAATTCAAGTGGGATAGACTTAAGATCAAATTTTGTTTCCCATGGACTTGGTTGAATTTTCCTCAGTTTCAGATTGAACTTGCATATGAGTAGTTGTGGTTTGTTCCACAATCAGCATCTGGCCTAGTTTTCACCCCTGATATTGAGCTTCTCCAGTGATTCTTTCCACAGATGTAATCTATCTGATTCCTTTGCATACCATCAGGTGAATCCATGCGTATAGCCTGTGTTTATATTTCTTATAAAATGTATTTGCACTGAATAAGTCCTTGACTGTTCAAAGTTCTATCATTCTATCTCAAGCTTCATTTTTGTCACCAAGTCCATGTCTTCAAACTACTGATCCTTCTTCCTTGTTTCCAACTTTTGCATTCCAGTCACCCATTATTATTGATGTATCTTGATTTCATGTTAAATCAATCTCTGACTGCAAAAAGTGGTAGAAATCTTCTATTTCCTCCTCTTTGGCTCTAGTTGTTGGTGCATAGATTTGAATGATGGTGCTATTTACTAGAATTCCTTGTATGCATATGGATATTATCCTGTCACGGCACTGTATTTCAAGATAGATCTCGAAATTACTTTTTTAACTTTGAAAGCATTCCCATTTTTCCTCACCTTTTCATCTCCAGCATAATAGATCATATGATCATTTGACTCAAAATGTCCCATGCCAGTCCATCTCATTTTGCCAATACCTAGTATGTCAATATTTATTCATTCCATTTTTTTCTTAACAATATCCAATTTTCCTACATTCATGGTTCTCACATTCCATGTTCCAATCACTAATGTCTGCTTACAGCTGTTCCTCCTCCTATGTGTTTCCGTACTTGAAGGCTCAACCTCAGTTACCATATCTTCTAGTCTAAGTGTGTTCTATTGTACATAGGGTTTTCAAAGGCATGCTATTTCAGAAATGTATGGCAATCTCTCTTCTTAATCTATCTTAATATGAATTCTCAAATGTAGAACATTATCTGACAGACAAATATTTTATGGAAGAAAGCAGATTAAAGATATTTCCCAGTAGTAAAAACAACCAATAGATTCAGTGTTGTCCTCACATGCTAGAAGGAATCAATCTTTGGAAAAAATATCATAGTTGGAAAAGTGGAGATTCAGTATAAAAGAGAAAGATCTAGTGACTACAGCAATGGGCTCAAGCATATCAGGGATGATGAGGATAGTATTGGATAGGGCAAAGTTCAGATCTATTGTTCATAGGGTCATTTTTGACACTCTATGGTGTGTAACCATGACAAGTATTTCCTTGCTCTGTTCTAAGTACTGCTTCTTATTTTACATACATGTTTTGCTGGAACACTGAAATTCACATTCTTCTAAATGTTGTCCATAATTCACTTTGGTTCAAACAGTTGAATAAACAAGTAAGTATACACAAACATGGACTATAAAATAAGCAGTAGCACATAAGTTAACCTCCTCCTTGAGTACAGCAAATTGAAAAATAAGTGCTGTACTCATAAGAGCAAAACATAAAACAATAAACATGCAAATATCCTAAACAAACATACATGCTGACAGAAAGGTATGTCAAGTGCTACTGCGATGACTTTAGGCTACAGGAAATTATGTCACTCGCATTTCATAAGTTGTCATGATCACCCATGGTGGATAGGTTTCCTTCACACAGACACACCCTTACCCATCAAATTGTACAAAACTATGATTAAGCACCCCCCCATTCTCACTCCTCTGCTTCCACCCATATCCCCATCTTGTATCTTTATATTCATCCTGCAATAATGATTTTATACAATATTTGTCCTTATGGGACTGAGTTATTTCACTCAGCATAATGCACTCTAGTCCCTCCCGTAGGAGTATGCAATGAGGGTTGCAGAGTGGATTATATTTGGGGGTAGGGGGTGGGGTTTGGGGAGGTGCGGGGGGATTGTGTACCAATGAGGGAGTTTTTCTTTTGCTTTTCAAGGAGAGGAGCAAATGGGGGGAGAAGGGTGCAACAATGAATGAATGGAATCCCAAAATCTCTGTAGATGTTCATTGAAATGAAAAATAAACAACCTAAATTAAAAAAATCATATCTTCTGCATGCTTTGTAGTATTCCATTGTGTGAATGTACCATAATTTCTCAATCCATTTCATTGTGGTCAGACATCTGGGCTGTTTCCATGTTCTTGCAATGGTGAATAATGCTGCTATAAACATTTGTATACAAGTTTCTATTTGAGCTTCAGTTCTCATTTTCTTGGTGTATATTTCTAGCAATGGAATAGCTGGGTCATATGGAATGTCTATGTTCAGCTTTTTGAGGAGGCACCAAACTAACTTCCAGAGTGGTTGTGCCATTTTAAAGTCCCACCAACAATATATAAGAGTTCCTATCTAGCCACATCCTCTCCAACATTTATTACTTGCTGTCCTGTTAAACTTTGCCACTGCTACTGGAGTGAAATCTCATTGTGGTTTTTGAGCTGCATCTCTCTTACTGCCAGTAATTTTGAGCATTTCTTCATATGTCTGTTGGCCATTTGAATACATTCCTCTTTGAAACGTCTTTCACTGTCTTTTGCCCATTTTGTAACTGAATTATCAGTCTTTTTCTTGTGGAGGCCCAGCAGTATTCTATAAACTTATATTATGAGACTCTTGTCTGAGATTATATTGCCAAATGTTTGTTCCAAGTCTGTAGGTTTTCTTTTCAACCTGTTGGAAAAGTTTTTGATGCACACAGGAATTTACATTTTAGAAGGTCCCATTCATTAATTTTATCCTCTCCAGATTCTTCATTTCTGGCTCTATTTGGCAGTCTTTTTATAAAAAAGATTTCTACCAACTTTTGCAGTCAGAAACTGATCAAACATGGAATCAAGATGCATTATAATATTGCATGACTGGAATGTAAATTGGGAACAGGTAAGAAGAATCAGTAGTTGGAAAATATGGATGGTGACAGAAATGATACTGGAGATAGAATGATAGAATTCTGTACAATCAATTCATTGCACAGATGAAGAGACACAAAAGTGCTTGACCTTTTATGGAACCACTGAAGAGAACCAAAGCTCGGGGCTATTATGTATGAAGCTATAAGGTTCCCCATGGATCTGAAAACCATGAATGAATGCCTCAAAAATAGGTACAATGTGTCTAAGAAATTATTCACCACAGACTTACAGTGAGGGTTTACCAACTGTAAAGAGTACAACCAGCCAGAAAGTGAATACTACAAATGTACCAATATCCTGGAGAAGTTCTTCTTCAGTAAAATTAAGGAAGCTGGATTAATCAACAAGTGAATTCCTTTCCCCTTCAGCTGATTAGAAACACTTTAAGCAGTGTGCTTAAAGCAGAAGTGGTTTAGCTTTACAAAGAATTGGACATAATGTATTGAAGTAAATGTAATAAATAGCACTTTTGAAAAACAAAAAAAAATCAACCTTTTCAGATTTGCAGCTACATATTTAAATTGAACTCCTTGAATATTTTTTTTAATTTTATGGCATAGACTTTAATCTGTTTACTGCTATTAATGTAAAGTTTCTATGGCATGTCCATTAGTTGAATATCCAATAATAGACCATCAGGGATTTTCTCACATTCTGTCTCTGAGGAAATTGCACACAGAACCATGATTTGGGGAAATCTAGAAAAATCTTGAGACTGTGAATGTTTCCTTCCTTTTTGTTTTTTTAAATGGAGTTTGAGAGAGTATTACTTTCTAAAGGACTTTTAAGGGTAGGGTTGTATAATTTAAACAAAGAAACCCTAAAAAGGTGAAGTGTGTGATGTTTGAGGTTTCCTAGACTA
>NW_006400173.1:676779-677538 GCF_000299155.1 Elephantulus edwardii
AGTCGTAGGTGACTCATAGCAACCCTATGAATAAAAGAACTTGCATAACTTTCATCCTTTCTCCCGGTTCATAGGGTTTCCGGAGGCAAGCTATTTACAGAAGTGGATGCATTCCTGCTTCAAAGCTTGTTTTAATCAGGGAGCACCACCAAACACTGTCCACCATGGGTAACTGTTACCCCATCTGACTCAACAGTGTCACAGGGTTCAGCTTCACAGCGACTACAAGTTACCTATGTACGACAAGTGGACATACCAGGGCTATATGACCCAGAAGAATGTTTGACCCACCTTTGGCTTGGTAGCATCGCTTTCGGCCCACTAGGCCAGGCCGACTGGTCTTTCTCCCTGTTGTTGAGTGAATCGAGTCGTAGGCAACTCATAGTGACCCTACGAATGAAAGTCCTCGACACTTGCGTGCGTGACTTTCATCCTTTCTCCCTGTTCATAGGGTTTCCTGAGGCAAGTTATTTACGGAAGTAGATGCCACTCCTGGTTCCTAAATCGAGGAGTACTATTTTAAAATCCCAGCATTCCCAAATGCTTGCGGACTCTGGGCCAGAGATCCCCAATTCATCTGGCAAGTTCCCTCTGCTGGCATCAACTTGGGATGAAAAGAAAGCCAAAATAGCCCAGAGGGTTCCATTCTATATATATAACAACAATTTTATATATACAACAACAACCCAGAATAAGAGGCACATTGCAAAGAGGACTGGGAGCTGGGGGGAAGCAATGATGCAACAATGTATGAATATC
>NW_006400173.1:678353-697532 GCF_000299155.1 Elephantulus edwardii
TATATAAAACAATTCTATATATAACAATTCTGTACATAACAATTCTATGTATAACAATTCTATATCTAACAATTCTATATCTAACAATTCTGTATCTAACAATTCTGTATCTAACAATTCTGTATCTAACAATTCTGTATCTAACAATTCTATATCTAACAATTCTATATCTATCTATCTATCTATCTATCTATCTATCTATCTATCACTCAGCTAGAGTAGCTGCTTTAGCAGTTCTGAAAATTGCTGCTGATTCTTAAGGTGCAGAACCTAAATAATGCAAACCTTTTTGTAAGCATTCAATTTTTTTTATAATTCTGTCTATCTAAAGCAAACTTGTCTGCAAATAACCACTATTTTGATATTTTCTCTATACAAATATGGTATGTCACATTTGACTCTACTTATGGAGGACATAAGTTCCAAAAGAGATTTTCCAGGTTCGTAAAGGCCTAAGCTTAAGATTGAATCCAACATGCTTTACTAGGAGAAGCTATTTGTCATCTGTAGCCATGAATTCTGGTCAGTATTTGTTCTGTTAAAGCTTTTTGCCCTTTCTGTGCTACATCCCCCACCCCCAATAATATATGTGTACATTTTTCCCCTGTTGCATCTCTCAATTTTATTCATTGTCTGAGATAAAGTAATTGTCCCGTGTGTTTACCATCAGTACTACACCCTCACTGGTAAGATGGGCCCAGGGTCTGTCTCACCAAAACTCCTCATTGGACTTTTCTTACCCTGCCTTGAGATTCCAGCTCAGGGCTTGAATTTCATTCCTGATGACACTACGGAGAAAAATACATTTGCCATCTCAACTCTGGAACAGCAGCTCACAGGAAGCATACATGAAGGCCGTCTTATTTGC
This sequence comes from Elephantulus edwardii, assembly GCF_000299155.1. Lineage (NCBI taxonomy): Eukaryota > Metazoa > Chordata > Mammalia > Macroscelidea > Macroscelididae > Elephantulus > Elephantulus edwardii. The sequence goes on from NW_006400173.1 coordinate 679,222, forward strand.
CTTGAACACTAATTTTTATGATGCAAATTTAGAAATGGATTTTTATAAAGGACTAGGTTTTAAAAGTGTATTTATCTTAATGTTTTATATCAGCATAAATAAATGGAAGAGATCATTACTAGTTCTAAACAATTGTGAGAGAGAATGTGCACATGGAAGGAAGCTTGCAAATGGTTGTTGAGAGCATAGTTTATGCTAAGAGAAATTCAGAATGCTCAGCTGAAAAATGCCTCAACCCTTTCAAGTCTAAGAAACTGCCTCGCATATCCTCTAGATTTCTAATAAAGAGTTCTAGTACAGTTTGGCTTCAGTACCACAGCCTGGTCTTTAGCAATGCTTTGAACCAGGTCTGCCAAAACATCTCTCCATCTTGGTATTCTGTGGAAGTCTTTTATAATCTGAATAGATGTTCTCATAGAACATTGTCTTTAAAATCAGATTGTCTCTTCTATATTGAAAGCATTTTTATGTTTTCAAATTTAAAAGAAGTGTTTTCTTAATAGATAACTGCAATAAAGCTGAAGTAGGATGTGTGGTTTTTGAAAATACTTTAACAGCTGGTAATTTTACATTTGTAAGATTAATATATTGTTCTGGTACAGAATAGTTTAAAATTAAATATCAAAAAGCTAAAAAACATTAGGCTGTGTGATCATAATAAATTATAAACAGCACTTAGAAGAATGGGAATCTCACAACACTTAATTGTGGTCATACAGAACCTATACATAGACCAAGAAGCAGTTGTTCAAACAGACAAGGGGACACCGCATGGTTTTAAATCAAGAAAAATGTGTGTCAGGGTTATGTCCTTTCATTATACCTATTCAATTTGTTTGTTTTTGTTGTTATGTGCTGTCCAATATCTTGAAACTCATAGCATCCTATGCACAATAGCTCTGATCCCTACCCTATACAAAGGCGATCTTACTAAGTCTGACCACCCTCACATCTACCCCCATTACCATAGTTACTGTATCAATACGTCTTATCCAGAGTCTTCCTCTCCTGCTGTCTCTCCACCCTTTCAAGCTTAATGTCATTCTCAAAGGACTAGTATCTCGTGGCAACATGTCCAAAATATGAGAAATGGAGCTTCAAAATCCTTGCCTCTGAAGAAAAACTTCATTTCAAAGTCTCCAGGACAGTCCTGTTTGTTCTCTTAGCCATTCATGGTATATTCAAAACTCTTTGCCAGCACCTCAACTCAAAGACATTGATTCTTCTCCTGTCATCCTTAATCATTGTTCAGCTCTCTGATGCACAGCAACTAACTGCAAAGACCATGGCCTGGCTCAGGTGCACCTTAGACTACAGACTAACATTATTGTTTCTTTAGCACTCTGGAGAGGTCCCTGACAGCAGGTTTTCCTAATGCAATTGTTTTTTTTTATTTCCTGACTGCTGGTGTCGGTGTGTGGATTGTGGAACTGAATAAAATTAAATTCTTAATCACCTCAATATTTTCTCTATCTTTGTGCTGCCAATTGGTCCAGTGGTGAGAATCTTCCTGGTTATTTTTTGGGAGGAGCGCAATTATCCTTTTTGTTTATTCTTTATTTTTCTTGGTTTACTTAGAAAGTTCAAATATGTTGAGCTTCACACTATTCTTCAATTATATTGTGAGTTTCAGTCTGTGTTGAAGAGTACAGTCCTTGACCTTCTGCAGCAAACACTTCTGATCCTCCTCAATTTTAGCAATCAATGTTGTATCATTTGCATAATGCAGTTTGTTGATGCATCTTCTTCCAAACCTGATGCCACATTCCTTCTCATAATGTCTAGCCTCTCGAGTGACCTGTTCATCATGTAGATTGAAAAGGTATGGAGACAGAATGCATCCCTGACTCACGACTTTCCTGTTCTGATGATTACTTCCTAGTCCAAATATAGGTTTCACATGAGAAAAATTAAATTTTCTGAAATTCCCATTCTTCTCAATGTTAGCCACAATTTGTTGTGTTCTACACAGTCAAATGCCTTTTCATAGTCAATGAAACACAGATAGACTTTTTTCCCCCCTGGTACTCTCTGCTTTCAGCCAAGATCCATCTGACATTGGCTATGATGTCCTTCATCCTATGGCCTCTTCTAAGCCAAGGCCGTATTTCTAGTAGTTCTCTGTTGATGTACTGTTTCAGTCATTTTTAGAGAATCTCCAAAAGGATTTTGTTTGTGTGTGATATTAATGATATTGTTCAATAATTCCCACACTCTGTCAGATCACCTTGTTTTGGAATGGGAATAAATATTGATCTATTCCAGTCAGTTGGTCAGGTTGTTGCCCTCCAGATTTCTTGGCACAATCTTGTGAGCATGTCCAGGGAAGTATCTGTTTGTTGAAATATGTCAATTTGTATTCCATCAATTTCTGGCGTGTTCTCTCTCTCTCTCTCTCTCTCTCTCTCTTTCTCTCTCTCTCCCTCCCTCCCTTCCTTTCTCCTTCTCCTCTCCCTCTCTCTCCCCCTCTTTCCTTCTCTCCCTCTCTCCCTATCTCCCTCCATCCCCCCTCTCTTTTTGCCAATTACTTCAAATCAGCTTAAACTTTCTCCGTCTTCACCATTACCTTTTGATCATGTTGTTTCATTAAATGCTGAACAAATAATCCAAGAAACTAGAATATATGAAGGAAAATATGGCAAAAGGATTGGAGGAAGAGTCACCAATAACCTGTGATAGGTAGATGAAACAATCTTGTTTGATGAAAGTAGAGAATACCGGAAGTATGTCCTGATGAAGATAAAATCCTTCCATTAGGGTTGCATTTCAATACAGAAAAAACACAAATCCTTACAACTGGACCATTGAATGTTATGGAGAAAAGACTGAAATTGTTTATAATTTCATTTTACTTGAGTACACGATCACTAGAAGCAATAATCAAGAAATTTTTTAAAATGTACTGCATTGGAAAATCTGCTACTAAGGACTTCTTTAAAGTGCTTAATAGCAAGAATTTCAGTTTAAGATAAACGTGTGCCTGATTCAAGCCATGGTCATTTAATTGCTTCATATCTATGTGAAAGTTGGACAATGAATAAGGAAGACAAAGAATAAACTTACACTTTCTGATAATGGTTAATGAAGAAGACTGAATATACCATAGACTGCCAAAAGAATGAATAAATCTATTTTGGACAAAGTGCAGCCAGTGATCTCAAGATCATATACTTTGAATATGTTGTCAGCAGTGGCCAGTAAAGGAAAAAATTGAAGGTCAGAGCAAGAAAGGAAGATCCTTAAAGATATGGATTGGTATAATTACTTTAAGAATAGACTTAAGCAGAGAGGAGCTTGTGAAGATGGCACAGGATTGGGCAAGATTTTGATCTGCTGTATATAGAATTGTTATGTATCAGAGTTCAATGGATGGCTCTTAAGAAAAATCTTTCCAATCAGCATGTTGTTGTTCTTGTTGTTAGGGGCTGTTGAATCAAGTACAATTCATAGTGACCCTATGAACAGACAATCTGAGACCTCCCTATCCTGTGCCATCTTTATAATCTCTGAGACAATAGGGGCCAATTACTGAAGTCACAGTGTCAATCATCTCATTGGGAGTCTTCTTCTCCTTTGCTGACCCTACATTTTTCCAAGCATGATGTCGCTTTCTAAAGGATAGCCTGGCCTACCTACATGTCCAAAGTATGAAAGACAAAGCTTCGTCATCCTTGCTTCCAAGGAACACTCTGCCTGCACCTTTTCCAAGACACTAGATCTGTTCATTCTTTTGGCAGCACATGGGATATTCAGTACTCTCCTCCAACACCATAACTCAAAGGCATCAATTCTTATTGTGCCATTTTTATTAATTTTCCAGCTTTCTGAGTCATAATTTGTGATGAAGAAGACTGTGGTCTGAAATAGGTAAACCTTAATCTTCAAACTATCATTGCTCCTCAGCATTTTGGAGAAGTCCCTGACAACAGACTTTCCCAATGCAATATATCTCCAGATATCCTGACTGCTGGTACCAAGGATGTTGATTGTTGATCCAAGTAAGATGAAACCATTGACAGCTTCAATTCTATCCCCATATATTAACTGTTGGGCTTATTGGGAAGATCTTTGTCTTCTTGATGTTGAGATATAATCAGTCCTGTAGTCCTTAATCTTCTGCAGCAAGGGTTACATAATATCCTAAATTTCAGCATGCTAAGTTGTGTCATCTGTATAAAACAGGCTATTGATTAGTCTTCCTCCAATTCTGATGGAGGATCTTCTTCACAGAGTTGAGCTTCATGAATTATTTGCTCAGCAAACAGATTGAATAAGTATGGAGAAAAGATACAGCCCTGATGCACAGTCTCTCTGATTTCTCCAAGAAGCACAAGAGATTCCTGATCTAGGTATAGATTTCATACGAGCACAATTAAGTGTTCTGGGATTCCCATTCTTCTCCCTATTAGCCATTATTTGTTACAATCCATGCAGTCAAATGCCTTTGCATAGTTAAGGAAACACAAATAGATATTCTTTTGGCATTCTTTGCTGTCAGCCAGGAGCCATCTGACATTAATAATGCCTCTCCTAAAAACCAGAGTATACTTCTGGCAGTTCTCTGTCAATATACTATTATATCTATTTTTAAATTTTTTTCTAACCATTTTTTAATTGAGATTTTATTGTAAGTTTATAAAGAACTTGGATTTCTATTCATTCATTGTTGTACATTTTCCTCCATGACCCCCCTCAACCTCAGTTTGATTTTTCCCTTTGGAGAAAAAAGTTCTTTTATTGTTATACAGCCCCCTTTCCCCCAGACCACTTTACTATGCAGGTCTTATCCTGGACTCTTAACATACCAATAATACCTAATCATATATTACTTTTCTCATCACAGAGCATTCAGAGGACATAAAAACAGCAACAACAATGTAAATATATGTGGTTTCACAATGGTATTTGAATTGATGTAGTCTAGAGTAAGTTTGGGTTTTGTTAGCATACATTTTCCTACATTTCTGAGAATAAAATATAAATGCCCCTTGAAAATTTATGGCTGCTTATTTTGTGTGATTCTAAAAACGTAAGCATTTTATCAGTTATAGAGTTTTTGTGGTTTTTTTGGTCAGCTTTGCAGACAATCAGATTCACGATGACAAGATGGCATGCACATAAATCTAAGGTTCTTAATCTTTTTAGGCCACAGATCCAATACGTAGGAGATCCGATCTAAATTATGTACTTTCCTACCAGAGAGATAAATCACTGTCACACAATTACTTCCATTTCCATGCCTTGTGCATATACAAAGTGCAAGACACTGTCTTGAGTATTATGAATGTATTAGCGAATAAAATGGGCCAAATGTTTCCATTGAAGGAGGTTGTCCTATGGAATAGAGATCTCTGGTGACTAGGCTGTAGGGAATTGCACTATACTAACCCAAACAAGCCAAAGATGAGTGATTTTAATCTGCGGCCCTCAGGCCTGGTTTTAATTGTTTTTGGTCATTCTTCTGACCAGAACAGAATGGTCTTTCCATTTGCTGTACAGAGGTAACTCGTGGTTGTTGTGATGCTAAACACTGTGATACTGATATGTCAAATGCAATAGTAGTTACTCATGGTGGACAGTGTTTGGTGGAGCTCCCCAATTGCAACAAGCTTGGAAGCAGGAGTGGCATCCATTTCTGAAATAGCTTGCCTCTGGAAGCCCTATGAATGTGGAGAAACAATGGAACTTATACGACTGTTTAAGTCTTTCATTCATAGGGTCGCTATGAGTCATCTATGACTCAACAGCACTTAACAACAACAACATATTCTTTTTATACAGTTCTCTCCCTCATCTGTTTCAATGCCATGTATATAATTTTTTAAATGCTATTAGCATGAGAATGGCTTAATCTAATTGGTTGAGAGATTCTCTTTTCAAATTCATTGTTGTTGTTGTTGTTGTTGTTGTGTGCCGCCGGGTCATTTGCGACTCATAACTACCCTATGTACAACAGCCCTAAACCCTGCTCTATCCTGTGCCAATCGCACTACCTCTGACACAGCCATCCCGATTACCCCAGTCACTGAATCAGTCCATCTCATAGAGGGTCTTCCCCTCTTGCGCAGTCCCTCCACCCTCCTAAGTATGATGTCCCTCTCTAAAGAGCTGTCCCTCCTTGCAACATGCCCAAAGTATGTCAGATGAAGCCCCAGAATCCTTGCCTCCAAGGAGTTGCTTGGTTTAATCCTCTCCAGGATAAATCCGTTTGTTTTCTTGTCAGCCCATGGTACATTCAATACTCTTCTCCAGCACCACAGCTCAAAGGCATCAATTCTTCTGTCCTCCCTAGTCATTGTCCAACTCTCTGATGCATAACAAATTATTGCAAAGACCATGGCCTGTATCAGGTGCACCTTAGTCTCCAGAGAGACACCGTTGCTCTTGAGTACTTTAGAGAGGTCCCTAACAGCAGACTTTCCCATCGCAATACGTTTTTTGATTTCCTGACTGCTGGTGCCAAGAGTGTTGACCGTGGAGCCGAGCAAAGTGAAGCTGCGAACAATCTCAATCTCTTCGCCATCCATCCTGATGCTACCAATTGGTCCAGTGGTGAGAATCTTTGTCTTCTTGACATTGAGCCTCAGTCCGTACTGAAGGCTGCAGTCCTTGACCCTCTGTAGCAAGTGCATGAGGTCCTCCTCAGTTTCAGCAAGCAGGGTTGTGTCATCTGCATAACGCAGATGGTTAATAGATCTTCCACCAATCCTGATTCCACAATTCTCCTCATAGAGCCCAGCCTCCCGGATAATCTGCTCTGCATACAGGTTGAGAAGGTATGGAGACAGGACACATCCCTGGTGTACACTCTTCCCAATTTTGAACCATGCAGTGTTACCCTGCTCTGTTCTGACGACTGCCTCTTGGTCCAAGTATAGGTTTCGCATTAGCACAATTAAATGTTCTGGGATTCCCATTCTTCTCAGAGTCAGCCTCAGTTTGTTATGATCCACACAGTCAAACGCCTTTGTATAATCAATGAATGAAACACAGATAGACATTCTTCTGGTATTCCCTGCTTTCAGCTAAGATCCATCTAACATCAGCTACAATATCCCTAGTACCACGACCCCTTCTAAACCCAGCCTGGACTTCAAATTCATTAGTTTGTGTGAAATTGGTATTATTATTTCTGTAAATGCTTTGTAGAATTTCCCAGTGAAATAGTATTTGTATGTAAGGAGGAGGGGGCTGGTTTTGAAACTTAATTTCCATTTATTTAATATATACAAAGCTATCACAGTTATATTACTTTTTTGGGAGAGGAAACTTTTTAATATTCTGTCTTTTACAGAGTTGTCCTTTCATCTACTTTAAAAAAAATCTTGCCATAGAGTTGTTCATACATATTGTTCATTTAGTGTCTAAAATTTATGGTGATATAACTTCCCTAATTTCTGATAATTGGAAGCTCTGGTTGCCTAATAGTTAGAATCTGCACTGCAATCCTGAAGGCATGCAATTCGAATCCACCAGCTGCTCCCTGGGAGCAGGATAGACAATCTCCTCCTGTGCTATTAAATGCCTCTGAAAACCCACTGGAGGGGTCAGCTATATGTTGTTTCCGACTCGATGGTATACAACAACAACAACTTCTGATATTAGTGACTGAGTTTTCCCACTTTTTGTCCTGATCAATCAGCTTAGATTGTTTATCAATTTTATGGACTTTTCTTTCAGTTCTATCAGATTTATCTTCTTATATTTTAATATTCTATTACTATGAGCATAAATGTTTTGTGCTATTGTAGGCTTTGATAAATTGGTATCTTAACTTATCCACTGAAATATACTATATTAGCTATCTTTTAAATGTTGTTGTGTACCATCAAATCAGAACCAACCCACAGCTGACCCTCTGGCCAGTTTTCAGAGGCAGTTAATTGCATAGGAGGAGATTGCCCATCCTTCTCCCATGAACTATGTGCCTTCAGGCTTGCAGCACAGCTTCTTGCCACTAGGACACCAGAGCTCCCTATCTTTTGAATAGTAGTAGCATATATTTTACATCCTCTTACATTTTATGTATCTGTGAACCTGAAGTGTATTTCTTGTAGATAGCACACAGTTACCTCTTATAACTTTAATCCAGTCTGACAATCTATGCTACTGAATTGAAGTAGACTATTTTCATTTTATGATTACCGCTTTGGATACATTTAAATACATCTTCCTACTATTTATTTTTAAAATATTCCTAAATATTCCGCCTGTTCTTTAACTTTATATCTGCCTTTTCTTAATAATAGTTGAAAATCTGTATCTTTCTATTTTTCTTTTTTATATTTGCTTATTAGCTGTAAGTCTATTCTGTTCTTGTCTTGGAAGAAGTACAACTAGAATGTAGCCTTAGATATGAAGAAGACAAGACTCTGTCTAATGTAATTCATATGTGTTACACAGTCCTTGAAGAAGGATATCATGCGTGATAAAATAGAGGTTCTATTAAAAAAAGAAGACTCTCCAAGGGATAAATCGACACAGTAGCTTCAACAATAGGCTCAAATGTAGCAATAATTGTGGGGATTGTGCAGTATAGGTAAGAGTTTTGTTCTATTGCATGCAGGATCACTGTGAGTTAGAATCAATGCTTTTATCAAGAAGAGATTTTTAATTCTGTCAAATGCCTTTCTATATTAAGTAATATGACCATGTGGTTCTTTTCCTTTCTTTTACTGGTGTGCTTTATTGTTTTTCTTTTGCTGAGTCATCCTTGTATACATGGTCAGAATACCATGGGTCATTATGTATAAATTGTTTGACATGATGTTGAATTCTATCGGCTAGGATTTTAAATCTATGAGGGATATTGTTATATAATTTTATTTTTGAATGGTGTTTTGCCTCCTTTTTGTAACAGGATTATACTTACTTCATATGATGAATTTAGAAATATTTCATCTTTTTTAAAAACTGAAATAAATTAAGTAGAATTTGTGTCAGTTCTTCTCTGACTGTTAGAATTCATTGGTGAAGCAGGTCAGAGCTTTTTTAGCGTAAGAAATTTTTTATGTCCTGTTCAATTTCTTCCCTCCCTCCACCCCCACCACTGGATCTGTTATATTTTCTAACTGTGTCTGTGCTAGTTTAAGTAACCACAGAGTTTCTAAAAATATTGTCCATTTTCTCCAGGTTTTCAAATATGTTAGAGTATAATTCTTCATAGTCTGGCATTACCATTTTTATTTCAGTTGTTTCTGTTAGGATGCTACCAATTTAATTTCTTATTCACATTATTTACACTTCATTTGTTTTCCTTTGTTTGATTTTGTAGTGGTTGGTTGATTTTATTAATCATTTGGTTCCTGAAGGAACCAAAATTTAGTCTTGTTAGTATTTTTATCATTTTTAAGCTTTCTGTTTCATTTACTTTTGTTCTAAATTTATTATTGTCCTTGTTCTCGGGAGTTCTGATGGCCTAGAGTTACAAAACTGCATTACAATCCCAAAGACACAAAGTTGAATACCATCAGTCTCTCCCTGAGATTAGAATGGACAATTTCCTCCCATGAAATTTACTGCTTCTTAAAACCCACTGGAGAGTCAGCTATCAGTCATTTCCGACTCAATAGCACATGACAATAGAGGATGTAAGGTTTGCTTGCTCTTCTTTTTCTAGTTGTTGGAGATTCTGGGCTGAAGTGTCAATTTAGATTCTTCCTTTTGATATTAGTGTTTATTGCTATACATTGATAGATGCTTGTTGTCTTTGCTCTGTGCAAACAGTTTGGTGTAAAATGCCTTCATACTCATTTGATGTATGATATTTAAATTTTTATTTTAAAATTCATTCTCTTAAAACAGTAGTGTTCAACTAGGGTATTATGTCATTTCCAAATATGAAGGATTTTTTCCTCTGTGGTCTTTCTGTTGCTAATTTATAATTTCATACCATTGTGATCTGAGAAGATATTTTATAATATTTTAATGAAAATTTATATTTGTTTTCTTCATGGGTTTATTCTTTTTGGTACAGTGATTCTGTGTATCTGTTTCATCTTCTTTTAATGCTTCCTGGATTATTCAAGATTTTGCTCATGTCATCTCTTATTACAACTAAAGGCTTGAATTTGGTTTTCTTTTGGGTTTTTTGCTGCTTTCTTTTTTAAAATTAAATTTTCATGAAATTTTACAGAGACTTTGGATTTCCATTCATACATTGTTGCACACTTTCCTCTCTAACCACCCCTCCCCCCAGTTCGCTTTTCTCTTTGGAAAGTGAAAAAAAGAAAATCTTTCATTGTTATACAAGCCTCCTTCCCCAAGTCAACTTTACTATGTTGCTCTTAGTATGAACTCTTTTCATGAAAATAATACCTAATCATACATTCCTTTTTAACAGTTCTCTCCCTCATCTGTTTCAATGCAATATACATTATTTATGCCCTCTTTTCTTAAGATCCCCCCCAACCGCGATGTCAGTTCTGTTTTACAACAGAGGGACTATGCAGTCTTTCCCTTTTGTGACTGAGATATTTCACTCAGCATAATGTTCTCCAGAGTCACCCATTTTGTATAGTATTTCATGAGTTCCTTGTTTTTCAATACAGCTTAGTATTCCATTGTGTGAATATACCCGTTTCTCTATCCATTCGTTTGTTGATGGGCACCTGGGTTGTTTCCAACTCTTTGCTTTTGTGAACAAAGCAGCAATAAACATGGGTGTGCATATATCTGCTTGGGTACCAGTTATGGTTTCTTTAGGGTATATTCCCAGTAGTGGAATTGCTGGGTCAAATGGTATTTCTATTTGCAACTTTTTGAGAAAGTGTCATACTGCCTTCCATAGCGGTTGCACCATTTTACACTCCCACCAACAGTGATTAAATGTTCCAGTTTCTCCACAACCTTGCTAGCATTTGTTATTTGCTGCTCTGTTGAATTTTATTATTCTTACTGGGATGAGATGATATCTCAGGGTTGTTTGGTTGAATTTGTTTTTCAGCACAAGTTCCTCCTTTTAGATTTTCGTATTCTAGTTATTTGCAGGTTTCTTTATAGTATTTTGTCTTCTCAAGCTGACCTTTGAAATCCACTCACTGTTCTGCCCTCTTACTTCAGCATCTCTGCCTTTTGTTTTGATTTCACAATTGTCAAATAAAATTTTCGTAGTTTTTTTCTGACATATGTTTTGGCTTTTTCTTCCTCCTCTCTCTTTGTAATGATCCTTTACTCTCTTTATGGATAATATCTTTTATTTCATCCCACAGATCCTATGGTCTTTGATCATTTGTGATCACTGCTTCAAATCTGTTCTCTCTCTCTCTCTCTCCCCACATTCCATTCAGGTACATTGCTTCTTTTTTAATTACCCCTTCTCTCTACCTACCAAACTGTGACCCCATGATTTCCTCCCATCTCCACTCTTAGTGCTCCTGCTTCCATTCCCTTCCCTCTTTGGATATCCACACACTTCTTACTGGTTATCCTTCTGGTTTTACAACAATGATCTTATACAATATTTGCTATTATGTACCTGAATTAGTTCACTCAGTATAAGGCCCTCCAGCTTCTCTCATGTTGCATAGTATTTTTAAAAATCATTGTTCCTGAATGCTACATAGTATTCCATTATGTGAATGAACAACGGTTTCTCAATCCAGTCGCTGGTTGATGGACATTTGGGCTGTTTCCAGGTTCTTGCTGTTATGAATAATGCTATTGTGAACATCAGTTTATAAATCATAGTTTGTATTTCAGTTCTATTTTCCTTGATGTATATTCTTTTTTTAAAAAAATAAAAATATCATTGCTCATGCTTGTTCCACATAACTTATATAATGAATTCAAATTAATCTAGATTTTTAAAATTAGGAGATAAATTCCTTAAGCCTTTATCTGTCAATTATTTCTGGCTATCTTGAAATTATACAGATATTTGGAACCATATCAAAACATATCCATCATGATAACATTAATAGCATTAATTGTTTGTATGTTAAGAAAAATGTCTGAAATAAAAACTCAAATTTTGAGACCTTGAGACTTGAAAATAACTTGGAGGCAAGATTACACATGTTAAGATCATAGAAATCTAAAAAAAAAAAAGAGAATAGTCATATTGACAGTTGGGGTGAAATTTGAGCTTTTTTTTCTGCTACATGACTCTGAATGAGGTATCTACATTTATTACAGTCTTGGAAAAATAATGGCTATCTGAGCAATGATACAGCTAGATCATTTGGAATCTCTAAGTTCAGGTTTTTTGAGAACACGTCAAACTACTTTTCAAAGTGATTGTACCATTTTACAATCTCATCAACAGTGTATGAGAATTTAAATCTGTCCACATCCAACGTTTATTGCTGGTTGTCTTGTTAAACTCTACCACTACACTTGGAGTGAGATGACACCTCATTGTGGTTTTATTTGTAATTTTCTTATTGCCAATGATTTTGAATATTTCTTCATGTGTCTGTTGGTCATCTTAATGTCTTCCTCTGTGAAAGGTCTTTCTTATATCTTTTGCCCATTTTGTAATTTGATTATCAGACTTTTTCTTATGGAGGTCCTGAAATATTATGTAAATTTTCATTATGAGACTCTTATCAGAGACATCATTGCCATTTTCCCCCCAGTCAGTAGGTTTTCTTCTCACCTTATTGGAAAAAGTTTTTGATGCACACATAGATTTAATCTTTAGAAAGTCCCATTCTTCAATGTTCTCTGCTGTTTATGGCTTTCTGGTTGTATTTTTCAACCTCTTTATACCATAGGCTAGGCCTTCTAAATTTGGTCCCATATTTTTTCTTATGATCTTTATGGTTTTGAACTTTACCTTTAGGTCTCTGATTTGCCTGAAGTTGATTTTTGTGTATGGTGTGAAATGTGGATCCTGGCCTCAAACCTGTTCTTAAGATGATCTTTTAGTTCCGATGAAATAAGGTTGGAGTTCTCTGGTGGCCTTAGGGTTAGAAGCTGCACTGCAATCTCAAAGGCACATGGTTGAAATCTATCCACTCCTCTGAAGGAGAAGGATGAGTAATTGCCACAAGCAAATGACTGCCTGTTAAATAAGCTGGAGGTTCAGTGATGGTCAGTTCCAACTCAAAAACAACAGTAAGAACCGGTCTACAGTGAGGATTGAGTTTTATTCGTGATCCAATTCAATAGTTTTGGCATAAGATGTTCTAGAACATTGTATGCAATCCTGCAATGAATCAGTATTCAACATTCTCCCCATAATCACCCTGGGATCCCAGAATCCTTTTCTTTTTTAATTTTTATTTTATATTGGTTTGCTTACAAAGTTCATATATATTGTTTTTCACACTATCCTTCATTCACATTGTTTCATACAATCATTCCCATTCATTATGTTTTATAAAATTAATCACCACTGAATTATGCCCACCATTACCCTGTCTTTCCAGATCTCCAGATCTTTCTCATTTCTTTTACCTTCTCTCCCTCCATCCACCAATTGTGCTACCCTCTGATTTACCCCCTGTTCATCCTCATCCCTCTGCTCTCACCCTCCCCTCCACTTGGATACTCATACACATTTTACAGTATTTATCATACACATTTGACAGTATTTGATCTTATGAACTGAGTTTGCTCAGCCTAATCCTCTCCAGTCTCTGTCAAGTTCTATAGTATTTTTTTATATTGTTCCTCCCGAGGGCTACATAGTATTCCATCTTGTGAATGTACCACAATTTCTCAATCCATTCTATTGTGTTTGGACATTTGGGCTGTTTCCATGTTCTTGTGATTGTGAATAAAATTGGCTTGCATACAATCATTTCTATACATTGTTATTCATGTACATTGCATTTATATAATCATGCATATATGTTGCTTCTTATATAATTAACTACTACTGATCCCTACCTTTTATCACCTCATCTCATCAAATCCCAATTACATTTTGCATATTCCTTCACCCTCCAAATGGTCTAATAATTTCTGCTGTCCTAGTTACTTCCCTCTGTACCTTCTCCTATTCCCCTTCTCCCACTCCTCTTCCTCTTCTAAACAGTTATATGTAGCCTATATTGTACATTTCCTAATTATTAGGAAATTACTGCTACACATTTTCTAATTGCCATAGTCATATTTTCCTTAGATTGATTCTACACAGGTTGATCCTCCTTAATCTTGACCCTTGACAGTGTTTATTATCTCTGCATTCTATTTCTGCTTTCCCCATCACCTCCACCCACCAGTTATCCTTCTGTTTTCACAGTAGCGGTCTTATGCTGTATTTGTCCTTTTCTCATTGAGTTATTTCACTCAGAATGTCTTCTAGACTCAGCCATGTTGTGTAGTTGTGGATTTTTGTTAATTCTTTCTTCTTTACTCTTATATACTATTTCATTGTGTGAATGCATCACAGTTTCTCTATCCATTCATTTGTTATTGACATTTAGGTTATTTCCATCTTCTTGCTCTTATGAATAATTTAGGGATAAACTCACATCTACATATCCCCATTTGTGTCTCAGCTTTAATTCCCTAGTAGTGGAATAGCAAGGTCATACGAGATTTCTACGTTCCGCTTTTTGAAGACACACCAGACGGTTTTCTATAGTGTTTGTACCATTTTACAGTTTTATCAACAATGAATTGGATTTCCAGTCACTCTGCATCCTCACCAAAATTTATTGTTTGCTGCCCTGTTAAAAACTTCACTATTGCTGGGGTGAAATGGTATCTCATTATTATTTTGTTGTTTTGTTTAAAATTTTATTTTGTACTGGTTTACATACAAAGTTCATAAAGTTCATATACATTGTTTTTCACACCAAATCTTTTCTCTTTCCTTTACCAATCCCTCCCTCAGCCCATCAAATCGCAAGACCCTATATTTAAGCCTCCCCCTCTTGGATCCTCATACACACTCTACAATAATCCTTTTACACAGTATATGTCTTTATGAGACTGAGTTAGTTCAATAAGCATAATGCTTTCCACTCCCTCCCATGTTAGGTAGCAATTTACAAAATCATTGCTCCTACGTGCTGCATAGTATTCCACTGAGCAAATGTATCATAATTTTTTCAATCCATTCCATTGTGGTTGGGCACTTAGGCTGTTTTAATGTTCTTGCTATGGTGAATAATACTGCTACGACCAAGTGCACAGGTCTCCTTTTGTCATTCAGCTCTCATTTTCTCAGGGTACATTCCAGGCAGTGGAATAGCTGGGTCATATGCAATTTCTATGTTCAGCTTTTTTAGGAAACACCAAACGGCCTTTCAGAGTGGTTGTACAATTTTACAATCCCACCAAAGACAGGCACATAGACCAATGGAACATAATTGAGAACCCACAAATGGACCAATCTATCTACAGTCAATGGATATTTGACAAGGAAATAAAACCTATCAAATGGGGAAATTATAACGTCTTCAAGAAGTGGTGCTGGCAAAACTGGAAAACCTGTAGAAAGGTGAAACAGGATCCACATCTCTCACACCATACACAAAAATCAATTCAAGATGGATCAGAGACCTCGGAATAAAGCCCAAAACCACAAAGCTCGTAAGAGACAAACTGGGACCAAGCTTAGAATGCCTACTTGACAGTATGAAGGGACTGCCAAATACAGCCAGAAATACACAATCTGAAGAGGATAAAATTGATGAATGAGACCTTCTAAACATTAAATCTCTCTGCTCATCAAAACCTTTTTCCAATGGGGTGAAAAGAAAACCTACTGAATGGGAACAAACATATGTCAATACCATCTCAGACAAGGGTCTCATAATGAAAGTTTACAGAACCCTACAGGGCCTCCAGAAGAAAAAGACTGATAATCTAATTACAAAATGAGCACGAGATAAGGAAAGAATTTTCAGAGGAAGACATTTGAATGGCCAGCAGACACATGAAGAAATGCTCCAAATCACTGGCAATAAGAGAGATACAAATCAAAACCACAATGAGTTACCATCTTACCCCAGTAACAGTGGCAGTTTAGCAGGGCATCAAGCAATAAATGTTGGAGAGGTTTTGGAGAGATAGGAACTCTCATTACTATTTTTATCTCACCTGTCTTATTGGTAGTGATTTTGAACATTTCCTGAGGTGTTTTTGATACTCAAAAACCCTACTTAATGAAGAGATTTTTCATGTCTTTTGCCTTTTTGTAATTGGGTTATCATTCTTTTTCTTGTGGAGGGACTTTGGTATTGAATTCCTTTTCCAAAATGTCTTTTTCAAATATTTTCCCCAGTCTATGTATTTTCTTCCACCCTGTTGTAAAGGGTATTTTTTTTATACACTCAGTGATTTGACTTTTACAAAGTCCCATTCATTGATTTTTATCTTCTCCTAGTTGTGTATTGTTGGCTATATGTGCTAGCATGCCATAGACTAGGGCTTCAAAATCTGTTCTTATTTTCTATCTGATGATCTTTATGGTTGGTTTTTATTTTACTCCTAGGTCTCTGATTCACTTTGCGTTAGTTTTATTGTATGGAATGAGATGTGAGTCTTCTTTCAGTTTTCTGCAGATGGATATCCTATTGCCACCATGATTTGTTAAAGAGGCTGTCATTTCCCTTTTCAGTGGATGTAATTTCTTTGTCGAATATCAACTGACTATACTTAGATGGATTGATTTCTGCATTCTTGATTCTATTCCATTGGTCTATATGCCTGTCATTGTACCAATACCATACAGTTTTTATTAATATGGCTGTGTAATAGATTTTGAGATATGAGAGTGTAATAATACCTCCTACATTGTTTAATGAAACTGCCTTTTCTATCACCTTGAATAATGTGTTTGATATCTGTATTGTGATTGGTTTGAACATGTAGATTGATTTTGGTAGAATTGTCTTTTTCACAGCATTGACTCTGCCTATCCATGGGATTGCCAGGAGTTCAAGAAGGATTTAGAACAGGCCATGACACCAAGGATATCTATCACTCATGATATCAGATGGATCATGGCTGAAAGTAAAGAAATCAGAAGAATCTCTATTTATGTTATTGACTATGCAAAGGCATTTGACTGTGTGGATCATAACAAGTTATGGCTAACATTGAGAAGAATGAGAGTCCCAAAACACTTAGCTGCGATCATGTGAAACCTATATTTAGATCAAGAGGTTACTGTGAAAACAGAGGAAGGGAACAAGGTGAATTGATACTGTGACTGCAAGGGGCTGTAATGTGTCTGAAAGTGTATGAGACAGGATAAGTCAGAGTATCTGTTGTTCATGGAGTTGCTATGGGCCTTACTCAACTCGATGGCACTTAACAACAACAATATCCATGAACAGGGAATATTTTCCCATTTGACTAGGTCTCAACATTCTAATTAGATTTATTTTTCAGTATGTCACTGTGTGGTTGGTTATTGTAAATTATTTCCTTTTCTTATTTTCTTTTCAGTGTTTTCATTATTGCTGTAGAGAAATCCAACATATTTTTTTATATTAATTTTATAACCTGCAACACTGCTGAACTTGCGTACTGGGTCTAACAGCTTTTCAGTGAATCTAAAGATTTCTAAAGATTCACTATCTTATCATCTGCATATTGAGATGAAAATAATGCTGGCAGAACTGGATGTCCACCTCCTCATAACCAGTTTTGATGTATCTTATTTATTTCTCTTGCCTAATTCCTTTAGCTGGGACTTCTAATTAAAAAATTAGTAGGAATGTTGATAGGGAACATTCTTACTTGGTCCCTATTAGCAAGGGGAATGCCTTTAGTCACGTTGCATTGAGAATGATGTTGATTCTTGGTTTTGCATATATACTTTTCACTATATTGAGGAGATTTCCCTCTATTTCTTTTTTGTTGAGTACTTGTTTCTTTTTAATACTAGTTAATTTACAAAATTTGAATACATTTATTTTGAGAACAGATTCTTCCAATTTCCCTCACCTCTCCCACCAAATTGTACAACTCCATGATTAATCCCCTCTCCCCCTGTACATCCTCATCCCTTTGCTTTCACCCTCCCCCACTCACCCTGGATCCTTATATTCATTCTACAATAATGGTTGTATACAATATTAGTCCTTGTGGGACTGAGTTAGTTGGGTTGTTTCCAGCTCTTTGCTGTTGCAAACAAAGCTGCAATGAACATGGGTGTGCAGTTCAATCTCATTTTTAAAAATTTCTAATGTTCCTATATTTCATGCACCCTATTTTCCAGTTATCACTGCTCCACAAGTTGCTTGTCTGTCAGGTACTCCTCTAAACCTAAACATTCAGATTAAGACAGACTAGGAAGAAGGATTGGCCATCCACTTCTGAAATAGCAGGCCTCTGAAAACCCAATGTACAACAGAACACACGTAGACTAACAGAAAGGGCAACCTAGGGAGAACTTTCAAGCA
>NW_006400173.1:700303-707457 GCF_000299155.1 Elephantulus edwardii
GTGACTGGAGTAATTGGGATGGGTGTGTCAGAGGCAGTGCGATTGGCACAGGATAGAGCAGGGTTTAGGGCTGTTGTACATAGGGTTGCTATGAGTCACAAACGACTCGACGACACATAACAACAACAACAACAATGGTTATTTGCAGCTGTTTTACTTTTTTAATTGTCTTTCAATTTGGCATGTTCTACTTCTGATACTATAATATTCCTCTGTTATTCAGAAAGCTTTTGAAGGCCTGTTTTTTTTCAGAACTGGTGGCAAATTCTGCTTCTTTGTCTTAGTCTGAAAGCTGCACTGAAACCTGTCAACCAAAAGTGAACATGCTGGTGTTTGAAATACCAGTGGACAGCTCTAACCATCACAACAATATCTAAGTCAGCACAGTACATCAAACTGAGAAATAGTGATGTACACATAAAAGCCAATAATAAACAAGCAAACATATACATATGTTTGCTGTTAGGTGCCATCAAGTCACGTGAGACTCATAATGACCTTATGTAGAACATCCCTAAGCCCTGCCCTATCCTGTGCCAACGTTATTTTGTTTGATACACCTACCCCATGGCCCCAATGACTAAATCAGTCCATCTCATTGAGGGTCTTCCTGTCTTGTGCTATCCCTCCACCCTCCCATGCATGATGCCCCTCTCCAAGTACTGGACCCTTCTTGCAACTTGCCCAAAATATGTCAGATGAAGGCTCAGAATCATTGCATCCAAGGAGCAGTCTCATTTCATCCTCTCCAGGAGGAACATGTGTATTCTCCCAGCAGTCCATGTTATATTCAATGTTCTTCTCCAGCATCACAGCTCAAAGGCATCAATTCTTCTATTATCCCTAGTCATTGTCAAGCTTTCTGATGTATAGCAAGTAATGAAAAAGACCATGGGCTCGAACAGGTGAACCTTCATTTCCAGACTGACATCATTGCTCTTCAGTACTCTGGACAGGTTCCTGGCAGCAGACTTTCCCAGTGCAATACGTCTTTTGATTTCCTGGCTGCTGGTACCAAGAGTGTTGATTGTGGAGCTAAGCAAACTAAAGTTGTTAACAATCTCAATCTTCACTTTTATCATGATGCTGCCAATTGGCCCAGCAGTGGGAATCTTTGTTTTTTTGATGTTGAGCTTCGATCTATATTGAAGGCTGCAGTCCTTGACTTTCTGCAGCAAGCACTTCAAGTCCTCCTCAGTTTCAGCAAGCATGGTTGTGTCATCTGCATAACGCAGGGGGGTATTTTAGTTTTAATTTTTTTTTTATAACGCAGGTTTTTAATGAATCTTCCTCTAATCCTGATACCACATTTCTCCTCATAGAGTGCAGACTCCAGGATCATCTGTTCTGCATATACAAAGTATAAAATAAGCAGCAACATGCAAGTCACCACCTCAACAGAGCAAACTGAAAGACAAGTGCTGTACCCATAAGAGCAAACTGTAAAAGAAGTAAGCATATAAATAACATAAAACTAAAATTCATGCTATGTTGTTGTTGTTTGCTATGCTGTTGTTGTTATGTGTTGTTGAGTCATTTGTGACTCATAGCAACCCTATGTACAATAGCTCTAAACCCTGCTCTATCTCTTGCCAACCTTATTGTCTCTGGCACATATATCCACATTACCCCAGTGATGGAATCAATTCATCTCATTGAGGGTCTTCCTCTCCTGCGCTGTCCCCCCACCCTCCCAAGCATAATGCCCCTCTCCAAGGACTGATCCCTCCTTGCAACATGTCCAAAGTATGTAAGACGGGGCTTCAGAATCCTTGCCTCCAAGGAGCAGCCTGGCTTAACCTCTCCAAGACGAACTTGTTTGTTCTCCTAGAAGTCCATGGTAAATTCAATATTCTTCTCCAGCACCAAAACTCAAAGGCATCAACTCTCCTTTTATCATCCTGAGTCATTGTCTAGCTCTCTGATGCATAACAAGTAATGGCAAAGACCATGGCCTACAGGCTCACCTTAGTCTCCAGACTGACACTGTTGCTCCTCAGTACCTTGGACAGTAGACTTTCCCAGTGAAAATAATTTTTTAATTTTCTGCTTGTTGGTACCAAGAGTGTTGATTGTAGAGCCAAGCAAACTGAAACTCTCAACAATCTCATCTCGTCAGCATCTATCATGATGTACCAGTTGGCCCAGTGGTGAGAATCTTTGTTCTCTTGACGTTGAGCCTCAATCCATACTGAAGGCTGCACTCCTTGACCTTCTAAAGCAAGCACTTCAGGTCCTCCTCAATTTTAGCAATCAGGGTTGTGTCATCTGCATAACACAAATTGTTGATGAGTCTAACTCTAATCCTGATGGCACACTTGTCATCACAGAACCCAGCATCTTGAATAATCTGTTCCACATATAGATTGAAAAGATATGGAGACAGGGCACATCCTTGATGCACAGCCTCCCCAATTTTTAACCATGCAGTTTTTTCTTGCTCTGTTCTGATGACTCCCTACTGGTCCAAGTATAATTTTCGCATAAGTACAATCAAGTGTTCTGGAATTCATCTGGTCTGATATAGTGTATTCGCCAATTCAGCGGAAGACTAGAATTGGAATGTCCCATCATGTCAGAGTTTCTACTCCTCTGAATGATGATAGAAACTCAAATATATAAATTATGTCATGGGTATCACCTTTTCTTGTCTAGCATGTATGGAATGTGTGCCAAGAGGTGGGGCACTCATCCTAGGAGAGAGTTCCTGCTGACTTCAGAGGAACCTAAGCTTGGGTGCCTAAGAAGAGATGGTGTTTTACCAGTCCAGTGCATGGATGCAAGCAGGTTACCTAGTCAGAGCTTGATATCATAAAAGCACAGTCACTGTCACTCTGGCATATCCATATGTGGCCATATGTGGTCATGGAGTGTGTGTTTAGTAAGGGAGAAAAACCCCAGTCAGAGGTGGTGCCATCACTAATTTGGACACTGACTGCAGGCCAGGTAATAAAGAAATACAAGATGGTTTGGGCAAGGAGTGAGGTATATGAGGAACCTTGGGGAAAGAAGAGTGTCAAACTTATGGGAATACTAGGGGGAAGGCATGGGGGGAGGGATTAATTTGACCTTTTCAGCTATGTGGATACATACTGGTGCTGCTTCTGTTAGAAAAATATAAAGGGGCTATCCAATGTATATCATCTGATAGACTAATAGGAATCAGATTAAATACTTCTGTAGAAAGAGCTGATAAAGAAGCTGAGTATCAATAGTTTAGATAATGTCAGAGGTTGACTGTGAAACAGACTTATGAGAAAGTTAAAAATTAAGATGAATAAAATGAAAATAACTCCAGGAGAATCAAAATATAGTCTTGACGGCAGGAGGGAACAACAGACAGAGCTACTTGCACTGCTTCCACAGTTATTTGGGGAGATAACTGCTCTCTAGCTTGACTACACGGTATCCATTAACTCAGGGAGAGATCACCCCTCTGCATGACCTCAGAGAAGTGACCACCCCTGGCACCACGTGAGCCGAGGAATGACCACCTACCTGCCTGATGGCACGTGACCCTGGAGGAGAGATGACACACCACCTTGTGAACTCACTACTGTCTGCTGCTGCATGAACCTGCCCCACAAACCCCCTGCAGAGCCCAAGCCCCACCCCCACGTCCCAGTGGTGGTGCCCCAGCCTTGTGCTCCCATCCCCCCATGATAGCCCCATGCCCCCACCTAGCCCCCCTACCCCCTGTGGCGCCACCGCAACACTGCAACCCCAGTGGTGCCCCAGGGCCGCTAGAGAGTCCTTCTTGCTGCACAGAGACCAACCAATGAGGCAAGCAGTGGACAGTAGGATTTCGAATCAGAACTTTTGTTTGAGCAATTCTTTTCAGAGCTACAGGAACACAAAGCCATGCTGCAGATCAAGCCATCACCCAAAGCCACTAACCGAGCTGTTGTGGGACTGATCTGGCAGGAGAAAGGCTCGTAGGATCCTGACAGGGTTTCCTGGCACACTGCCGATTACCTGGGAGATCACCCAAGGGCAAGCCCACTAGTGAGAATTTGGCAGAGCTCTCTTGGGCCACACTGACTGCCCAGGAAAGATCCAGCCAGTGATAATCTGTCTGAACTTTTGTGAATACTGCAGACCAGCCAGAGGCAAGTGGGTTGGTGGGAATTTGACTTTGACTGTTTGGGTCCGTTGGACCTAGGACTCTGCTTGGTACTTGTGTAAGCACCACTAGGCAGGGACCACTGAGTGAAAACCACTGGGTGGGAGACAGACAGCTGGAATTTGAGTACAGACCCCTGTCGTGAGCACAACTGGACAGCTAAGGTCTCAGTGAAGGCCTTATGATCGCACCACCCCTGTGAATGCCCCACCCCATTTGTCTCCACACCAGTGTGTACACTAGCCAATCAAATAGTCTTTAATCGGGAGCACCTTGACTTGTCTTACCAACAAGAGGTTACTCACACAAGCTCTGAACTGACATTTCCCTGAAGTCAGAACTTCAGAAAAACACACAAATGAGGGTAGCTGCCCAACTTATCTCTAGAGCATTGTTTTGAGATCAAGAACATATCAATGTCTCCAAGAAAGGAAGCTATTCCACACACTACACAAGTGCAAAGCAAGATGTCACTCCCAAAGGGTGACACAGTATCAATGGATTTCCTGAAGCCAGAAAGTCTGATGGAACTTTCTGACGCAGAATATAAAAGAACAATGATTGAATGTTTTCAATAGATGAAAGACAAATTTGAAGAATTACAGGTTACCACAAGAAAAAATCAGGAGGAACTAAAAACAAAACAAAACAAAACAAAACAAAAAAACAACCAATCCAGAACACTGCAGAAAAAACAAACAAGGCTTTAGCAGCAGTGGAAAAAATAAGAAACCAAGATCCAAAATATGAAGTCCAATGTTTCAGATGCTGTCCACATGAGGGAGGGACACATGAGCAGAGTTAAAGAGATGGAACACCGAACCAGTGAAATTGAAGACAGAATTGTCACCACTGATTTGCTACAGCAAAAAGCACACTCAAAAAAGAAGAAGAAAGAAGAAAACCTAAGAATAATGTGGGAAACCATCAAGAAAAATAACATGTGCATCATTGGAATCCCAGTACAGGAAGAAGCAAATAAAAGCACTGAAAAAGTTGTGGAAAAATTACTAAAGGAAAACTTCCCAGGCATAATGAAGAATGAGAGAATATATATTCAAGAAGCTCAGGGAACACCATATAGAATAGACCCCAAAAGAAAAACACCAAGGCACATCATAGTTAAATTTTCCAGAACCAAAGATAAGAAGAGAACCTGAAAGCAGCAAGGGTGAAACAAAGAGTAACCTATAAGGGTAAGCAGATAAGATTAAACGCCGATTTTTCAGCAGAAACCATGCAAGAAAGAAGAGACTGGAAGGACATATATCAAACACTCAAAGAACACAACTGTCAACCAAGAATACTGTATCCAGCAAAATTATCCTTCAAATATGAAGGACAGATCAAGATATTCTCAGAAAAGCAGAACCTAACAGAGTTTGTAAAAACAAGACCAGCATTGCAGGAAAGTCTCAGAGATGTCCTTCTTACAGAGGTACCACACAAAGCAGCATGGTCCAAAGTAACTAGCAAAAACACCAAAAACACTCAACACAATGCTAGCAATAAAACCATGCCTCTCAATAATCACACTGAATGTGAATGGTTTAAATACACTGCTGGAGAGAAAAAGAGTAGCAGATTGGATAAAAACCCCAAATCCATCAATATGTTGTCTATAAGAGATACACCTGAAAAATGAAGATAAAGAACGACTAAAAATAAAAGGGTGGAGGGAAATATATCAATCAAATGGCAACCAGAAAAAGTAGGAGTAGCCATATTAATCTCTGATAAAATAAATTTCAATGCAAAAACCATCACAAAGAACAAGGAAGGACACTACATAATGCTGAGAGTGTCAACAGAATAAGAGAACATAACAGTAATAAATATCTATGTACCAAATGAAAGACCTGCAAAATATATAAAACAAACAAAACTGAAAAAGGAAATAGACAACACTACTATAGTAGTTGTAAATGTCAATACACCTCTCTTAAGAAAAGATAAAACTACCAGAAAGAAACTCAACAGAGACACTGAAGAATTAAACTACACAATAAACCAACTTGACCTCATAAATTTTTATAGGCCACTGCATCCTCAAAAAGCACAGTATACCTTCCTCTCCAAGATGCATGGAATGTTCTCCAGAATACATCACATTTTAGGTCACAAGGCAAGCAGCAATAAATTAAAAAACATAGAAATTATACAAACCATCTTTTCAGACCATAATGCTACAAAATTAGAAATGAATAATAAGAAGATAAAGGAGGGGGGAAAATGGTACATTTGGAAGCAGAACAACACCTTGTCTGAACATGACTGGGTACTAGAAGAAGTAAAAAATTAAATTGAAAAGTTTCTTGAAACAAATGACAGTGAAAACATCACTTACCAAATCCTCTGAAAAACATCAAAAGCAGTAATTAGAGGCCAATTTAGAGCAATAAGCAAACACATCAAAAGACAGGGAAAATTGACCATTAACTCTCTAACTCAAGATCTCCAACAAATTGAAAAAGAACAGCAAGAAACCCAGACACCCTCTAAAGAAATGGAAATTATAAAAATTAGAGCAGAAATAAATGAAATAGAAAACTGAAAAACAATTGACACTATCAACAAAACTAGGAGTGGGTTCTTTGAAAAGGTCAATAAAATCGACAAACCACTGGCAAAATTCACAAAAGAAAAGAAGGAGAAGACACAAATAATCCAAATAAGAGATGGCAACATCACAACCAAACTAACTAAAATAAAAAAGCGAACACTAGGCTATTATGAAAAACTATACTAAACAAATATGAAAACCTAGAGAAAATGGACAAATACTTAGAAATGCACAACCTACCTGAACTGTTGTTGTTGTTGTTATGTGCCGTCGGGTCGTTTGCGACTCATAGCGATCCTATGTACAACAGCCCTAAACCCTGCTCCATCCTGTGCCAGTCGCATTGCCTCTGACACACCCATCCCGATTACCCCAGTCACTGAA
The DNA here is from genome assembly GCF_000299155.1 of Elephantulus edwardii. Taxonomy (NCBI): domain Eukaryota; kingdom Metazoa; phylum Chordata; class Mammalia; order Macroscelidea; family Macroscelididae; genus Elephantulus; species Elephantulus edwardii. Next base: position 707,374 of record NW_006400173.1, read on the forward strand.
GCAATCCACATCATAGAGGGTCTTCCCCTCCTGCGCTGTCCCTCTACTCTACCCAGCATGATGTCCCTCTCCAAAGACCTGTCT
>NW_006400173.1:707557-708320 GCF_000299155.1 Elephantulus edwardii
GTGATAGGATTATATCCATACACTTACAAGGAAGTCCAGTGAATATCATTATCATTCAGATATATGCACCAACAACCAGAGCCAAAGAAGAAGAAATAGATGATTTCTACCAACTCTTACAGTTGGAGATAGAACGAACATGCAGTCAAGATGCATTGATAATAATGGGAGACTGGAACGCAAAAGTTGGGGAAAAAAGAAGAAGAGTCAGTAGTTGAAAAACATGGGCTTGGTGACAGAAAGAAGCTGGAGATAGAATGATTGAATTTTGTACAATCAATGACTTATTCATTGCAAATACGTTTTATAAGAAACATAAATGCAGGTTATACATATGGATTTCACCTGATGGTATGCATAGGAATCAGATTGATTATATCTGTGGAAGGAACCTCTGGAGAAGCTCAATATCAGCTGTGAAAACTAGGCCAGGGGCTGATTGTGGAACAGACCACCAATTACTCACATGCAGTTCAAGCTGAAGCTGAGGAAAATTAAACCAAATACACAGGGGCCAAAATATGACTTTGATTTCATACCTCCAGAATTTCAGAATCATCTCAGGAACAGGTTTGAGGCCTTGAACACTAATGAGTGAGGACCAGATGAGTTGTGGGAGGATGTCAAAGGTATCATCCAGGAAGAGTGCAAACGGTCATTAAGAAAACACCAAAATGGATATCAGAAGAGACTCTGAAGATTGCACTGGAGCGTAGAGAAGCCAAAGCACAAGGAAGAATTCAAGATACTAAAGAGCTGAACA
>NW_006400173.1:710571-728159 GCF_000299155.1 Elephantulus edwardii
CAACATGTCCAAAGTATGTCAGACGAAGCCCCAGAATCGTTGCCTCCAAGGAGTAGCCTGGTTTAACCCTCTCTAGGATGAATCTGTTTGTTTTCTTGGCAGTCCATGGTACATTCAATACTCTTCTCCAGCACCAGAGCTCAAAGACGTCAATTCTCCTTCTGGCCTCCCTAGACATTGTCCAGCTATCTGATGCATAACAAGTGGTTGCAAAGACCATGGCCTGTAACAGGCACACCTTCATCTCCAGAGAGACACCGTTGCTCTTGAGTACTTTAGAGAGGTCCCTAACAGCATTGAACATCTGAACAGATCCATTACAAAAAGAAGAAATTGGAAAGGAAATAAAACAAGTTCCAACCAAAAAAAAAAAAAAAAAGCCCTGGACCAGATGGTTTTACAAGTGAATTTTATCAAACATTCAGAGAAAAACTGTTACAAATTCTACATAAACTACTAGAGAAAATAAAAAATAGATGGAATTCTCCCGAACTCATTCTATGATGCAAACATATCCTTGATACCAAAGCCAGGAAAAGACACCACCAAAATAGAAAACTATAAGCCAGTATCTCTCATGAAGATAGATGCAAAAATCCTGAAAAAATACTGGCGAATAGAATCCAACGATACATCACAGAAATAATTCACCATGACCAAGTGGGATTCATAACAACTATAGAAGGATGGTTCAACATAAGGAAAACAATTAATGGAATTCATCACATTAACAAAGCAAAGAACAGGAACCACATGATCCTATCTATTGATTCAGAAAAGGCCTTTGACAAAATCTAACACTCTTTCTTGATTAAAACATTCAACAAAATCAGAATAGAGAGGAATTCCCTTTAAGAAGAGGAAATAGGCAAGGATGTCCATTATCTCCTCTCTTATTCAATATTGTATTGAAAGTCTTAGAGATCTCAATAAGACAAGAGAAGGAAACAAGAGGTATCCAAATTGGCAAAGTGGAGGTAATATTATCTCTCTATGCAGATGACATGGTAGTATACCTAGAAAACCTTAAAGACTCAGAAAGAAAACTATTGGACACAGTGGACCAATTCAGCAAGGTGGCAGGAACAAGATCAACATACAAAAATCAGTTGGATTTCTCTACAGTGACAAAGAGAATACAGAGCCTGAGCTAAGAAAAACAATACCCCTCACAATAGCTAATCACAAAATTAAATACTTGGGAGTAAATCTAACCAGAAGTACAAAGGATCTAGTCAAAGAAAATTACAAAACATTACTAAAAGAAACAAAAAGATACCGGGAGAAGTGGAAGAATATCCCTTGCTCATGGATAGGAAGACACAATACTGTGAAAAGGCAATTTACATGTTCAATGAAATCCCAATACAAATGCCAATCTCATTCTTCAATGAGACGGAAAAGTCAATCTCTAGTTTAATTTGGAATGGAAAGAAACTTCAAATAAACAAAGCACTCCTTAAAAGTAGAAAAAAGTAGGAGGCATCTCAGTTCCTGATTTCAAATCCTCCTACACTGCCATGGTGGTTAAGACAGCACGGTACTGGTAAAATGATCAATGAAATAGAATTGAGAACCCAGAAATCAGCCCATCTACCTACGGTCAACTGATTTTTGACAAGGAGATTAAATCAGTTAAGTGGGGAATTGACAGCCTTTTTAAAAAATGGTGTTGGCAAAATTGGAAAAATATCTGCAGAAGACTAAAGCAAGATCCACACCTCACTCCATATACAATAAACAACTCAAGGTGGATCATGGACCTAGATCTAAAACCAAGGACTATAAACATCATTAAAGAAAAGCTTGGAAGAACTCTAGAAATCCTAATCCACAACATAAACAGTCTTCCAAGTATCCTGAAAAATCTACCACCAGGAGAAGATAAAATAGGTAAATGGGACCTTCTTTCCCAACAGGGTTAAAGGGAAGCTACAGACTGGGAAAACGTATTTGGTAATGACATGTCAAATAAGGGACTTATATCTAGAATTTATAAAATACTTGAGCACCTCCACAAGATAAGCATAAATAATCCAATAGAAAAATGGGCACAGGATATGAACACACCCTTCACCAAAGAAGACATGAAGATGGCTAACAAGCACATGAAGAAATGTTCAAAATCCCTAGCTCTAAGAGAGATGCAAATCAAAACAACTATGAGATATCATCTCACCCGAGTAAGAATAGCAAAATTATCAGAATAGCAAGCAACAAATGCTGGCGAGGTTGTGGAGAAACTGAAACCCTTGGTCACTGTTGGTGGAAGTATAAAATGGTGCAACCAGTGTGAAAGGTAGTATGGCGCTTCCTCAAAAAGTTGCAAATAGAGATACCATTTGACTCAGCAATTCCAATACTGGGAATATACCATAAAGAGACCATAACCGACATCCAAGCAGATATATACACACCCATGTTTAACGCGGCTTTGTTCACATTAGCAAAGAGTTGAAAGCAACCAAGTGCCCATCAACGAACGAATGGATAGAGAAGCTGTGGTATATTCACACAATGGAATACTATGCTGCATTGAAAAACAAGGAACTCATGCAATATTATTCAAAATGGGTGACCCTGGAGGACATTATGCTGAGTGAAATCTCTCAGCCACAAAAGGACAAATACTGCATGGTGCCACTGTTGTAAAACGACTGACATTGTGGCTAGGGGGAGATTGAGAGAGATGGGTTCAATAATGTATACTGCATTGAAGTAGATGAGGAAGAAAATGGTTTAAAAGGTATATATGATTAGGTATTTTTGTCATGATGAGAGTCCAGAGAGAAGGCTGCATAGTGGAGTGGACCTGGGGGAAGGGATTGTAAAACAATGGAAGAATTTTTCTTTTACTTTTCAAATAGAGGAGTGTACTGGGGGGGAGGGTTGGGAGGGGAGAAATTTTCATTGAAATTCATAATAAAAAAATTAAAAAATAATAAAAATATGGTCTTGAGTCTATCTTACCTAAATTTAGAAACCATATTAAGAATAAATACAATTCAGTGACCACTAATTACTAAAGATCAGCTGAGTTGAGATGATATCAAAGATATTAACCATGAAGAAAGAAAATAGTCATTATAAAGACAGGGAAGAATCAAAAGGGGGGCAAATGGATGTCCGAAGAGACTCTGAAAATAGCACTAGAACTTTGGAAAGGAAAAACATAGCAAAGAAGTATTATTGTAAAAGGTATGAACAGAGATTTCAAAGGGCACCTCCAAAAGACAAAGTAAAACATAAAATAGAAATGTTTAAAAAGTTGGAAAATCAAAAGGGAAGACCACACTTGGAATTTGTCAAGCTACAAACACAAAACAAAGCAAAGTAAACAACCTGAAAAACAAATTCAAGCCTCAAGTTATACTACACAAGGATTCTATGTACAAAAACGCAAATGATGCAGGAAGCATCAAACAATGATGTAAGAATTACACGGAGTTACTGTACAAAAAAAGAATTGGTCAATATTGAAACATTTCAAGAAGTAGCATATGAAAAAAAAATAGCAATGAAGGAAGAAGTTCAAGTTGCACTGAAGTCACTGGCACAAAATAAGGCACCAAGAATTTATGGAATACCAATTGGCATGTTTGATGGCAAAAAGAGATGTTGTCCTGGGCATACTTATTAGCTTATGCTTAGACATTCAAATAGCTACCTGGCCAGATGACTGGAAGTAGTTCCTATTGTTACCATTCCAAAAAGTTGATCCAATAAAATATGTAAATTATTGTAAAACATTATTAATATCACAAATAAAATTTTGTTGAAAATTATTCAAAATAGCTGGAGCAGTACATTTACAGGGAACTCATGTTGGATCCAGAAGAGGCTGTGGCACAAGGGATATCATTGTTAATGTCAAGTGGATCTTGGCTGAAAACGAAATACCAGAAATATGTTCACATATGTTTGATTGACTAAGCAAGGCACTTGGTTGTGTGGATCATAACAAATTATGGATAACATAGGAAAGTGAGAATTCCTTAACACATAATTGTGCTTATGAGAAACTTAGACCAAGAAACTATCATCAGGAAATAATAACGAAACAATGCATGTTTTAAAATCAGGATTAGTGTGTATCAGAGTTGTATCTTTTACTGTGACTATCCAATCTGGATGTTTAGAAAATAATTTGAGAAGCTGGATGTTATGAAGAAGAATGTGCTATGTAAATGACACAAGCTTGTTGTATAAACTGAATAAAAATTTAATCACTTGCTGCAAAAGATAAAAAAATAGATCCGTCTTCAATATCAATTACATCTCAGCCTCAAGAAACTTATAAATGCTCACAATCTACACTAATAGGCAATATCATGATATATGGAGAAAAGATTGAAGTTGTCAAATATATCACTTTACTTGAACCCACCATCAATACCTCTAGAAATAACAGTCAAGAAATGAAGAGACATGCTGCATTGAGATAATTTGCAGTTAAGAACCTCTCCAAAGTACTAAAGAGCAAGGATGTAAATTTAAAGACAGTTGTTGTTGTTGTTTTGTGCTATTGGGTCTACTACAACTCATTGCTATCCTGTGAACAATGGCTCTGAACCTTGTCCTATCCTGTGCCAACCTTACTGTCTCTGACACACCTGACCCCACTGTCACAGCCTACTTGTCGATTCATCTCATCCAGGGTCTTTTACCCTTTCAAGCATGAAGCCCATCTCCAAGGACTGGCACTTCGCACTTCCTGACAACATATCCAAATTATGTTAGTCAAGGTGTCAAAATATTCCCTTCTAAAGAGCAACCTGGTTTCACTCTATCCAGAACAGACATGTTTGTTCTCTTAGCAGTCTGTGGTATGTTCAATATTTTAAAGTGTGCCTTATGAAAGTGATCATATTTTCATTGCTTCCTACAAATCTGAAAGTTGGACCACGAATAAAGATGACAGAAGAAGAATCAATACCATTGAATTGTGGTGTTGGAGAAGAGTATTTAATACATATGACAGGAGAATTGCTACTTTTATGTTTCAGTGTTGGAGAAGAGTACTAAATACCTCATCTCATAGACTGTCATACGAACAAACAAGTCTATCTTAAAGGATGTGGAATCATGATGCTCCCTATAGTCAAGGATGATGAACCTGTGTTTCACATACTTTGGGCATGTTTTCAAGAGGGTCTAGTCCTTAGAAAAAGATAACCTGCTAGGAAGTACATAAGTTCAGAAAAAGAGTAAAATATCTTCAACAAAGTGTGTGTGACAACGGACTTGAACATATCAGCATTGGTGAGGACAGTGCAGGATAAGGCAAGCTTCAGAACTGTTGTTCATAGGGTTACTATTGACAGCACCTAATAACAATGTTTATTATTGTGGAATTCTCCATTTCTCTCTTTAAATCCATTAAAGTATGACATGCGTAAGCCTTCCACTGATCCTGATGTCACATTCTTCATAGAGTCTAGTTCTTGAATAATTTGCTCAGAATACCGATTGAATAGTTACAGAAAGAGAATACAATCCTTCTGAACAACTTTCTTTATTTTAAACCATGTACTGTTGCCTTCTTGCTTTATTTACACAAAAGCCTCTTGATCTAGGTATAGGTTTTGCATGAGCACAATTAAGTGTTCTGGAATTCTCACTTTTTTCAATGTTAGCCATAATTTGTTACGTCCCACAAAATCAAGTTCCTTTTCATAGTCAGTAAATCACAAATATATATTCTTCTAATAAGATTTGCTTTAATCAGTAACCTGTGTTATGCAGATGACACAACCTTACTTCGTGAAAGTTAGAAAGATTTGAAATCCTTACTGTAGAAGATCAAAGAACACGATAAGGTTTGCACCTCAATGTCAAGAAAACAAAAATTGATGATTGATGGAGAAAACATTACCATTGTCAGTAACTTCATCTTACTTACATCTACAACCAACACATTTGGTATCTGCACTCTCGAGACTGCATTTATTTCAGAAGCAATTTAATGCCTCTGAAAACTCACTGTAGGGTCATTTATGGGTCAGTTCAGACTCAAAGCCACAAAAAAAACCCCAAACAGCTGCAGAGCAAGTTCTAATTGTATTTTATCTTCAAATGTTTTTAACACTAAAAATTTGCTCTAGGATTGCATAGTATATTTTATACAACTCTCATATATTTTTACATTTATTTTAAATAGTTACCTTTATTTTGTAAATATTAATCATACATTTAAGCATGTTCCTTGAAATAATGCAATCTTAATAAGGTCTTGTTTTGCCAGCTTTACAAAAATCATACATATTTTCTCATGTCTTTTCTAATAACAACCTAGGGGAAACCCATTTTATGTTTTAACTGAAATATTACTTACTGATCTTTTCCTAGAACACCCTGTAATCCAAGGCACGGTAAGGTTTCCTGAAATCTGTGGGGAAAAAAAACAAATGGAATCTTAGTAAAGTATGCATTGACATTACTTGGTATGTTGACCTACATCAATTATTTCTCCTTTCAGAGTACATCTCCAATGTAGACTTGGTTCATTTCTTACTAAAATAAGCAGATTTAAAGAGCATTCTCTTTTATCAGGAAAATTTTTCAAGTGGTGCATGTTTCCCTGGAAATTCTAGAAGATTTCTGGGGTATTGTTGGAGTTACAATGTATGGTTTGGATCTCTACAGAAAATAAAATTATTGCAATGGAAATACAATGCTCTCTTGGGTAAGACATTATAGATGTTTTTTCCTGATAAGGTATTACAAAAAAATTCAAGAGAAGATTTCATTATGAAAATAATATGATATAAAACATTAAACACATGGTTCAGGTCTGGTATAGTCGACTCAAGGGCATAAGTCAAACATTTCTATTTACTTTGTAAAATAATCATTAATAGAATTACTTCTACACATGAATTCTTAGTTAAAATTTTAGAGTAATAATGCAACTGATGGTGGTTTATTAATGATGCCCTCCATTCTTCAGAAATTATTAATTATGGATAGTAAATATTTAAAGGAATATTAATTTGAATAAACTAATGAAAATAGGAGAAAATATAGTTCATTCAATATTGTCACAATTATTAAACTTCTTAGAAAAAAGATATCATCACATCAATAAGTTTTATTAATTTGAATTTCAACTCAGTTTTCAATACTGGTAGTAGTTTCTTAAATGCTACAAACTTGAAAAAAAGATATGAAAACAGGACACACCCCTGGTGTATGCCCTTCCCAATTTTGAACCATGCAGTATTTCCTTGATCTGCTTTGACGAGTGCCTCTTGGTCCAAGTATAGGTTTCACATTAGCGCGATCAAGTGTTCTGGGATTCCCATTCTTCTCAGAGTTAGGCACAGTTTGTTGTGATCCACACAGTCAAACGCCTTTGCATAGTCAGTGAAACACAGACAGACATTCCTCTGGTATTCCCTGCTTTCAGCTAAGATCCATCTAACATTAGCTACAATGTCCCTAGTACCATGACCCCTTCTAAACACAGCCTGGATTTCTGGCACTTCTCTACTCATGTGCTGTTCCAGTCGTTTTGGGGTAATCTTCAGCACACTCTTGCTTACATGTGAAATCAATGATATTGTTTTATAGTTTCCACACTCTGTTGGATCACCCTTCTTTGGGTTGGGAACAAATATAGATCTCTTCCAGTCAGTTGGCCAAGTGATTGTTCTCCAGATTTCTTGAACAACTTGGTGAGCATGTCCAGGGCAGCATCTGTTAGCTGAAATATGTCAATTGGTATACCATCTATTCCTAGGGCCACATTTTTTCTATTTTCTTCAGAGCATCCTGAACTTCTTCCTTCAGCACCATAGACTCTTGTTCGTATGTTGTTTCAATAAATTCTTGTGTGTCTGCCAATTCCTTTCTATACAGTGACTCAGTATATTCTTTCTATTTTCTTTTAATTCTCCCTGGATCATTTAATATTCTGCCTAGAGCATTGAATTTGTTGTTCAGCTCCCTAAGGATTATCTGGGAAGCTGGGCTCTATGAGGAGAAATGTGGAGTCAGGATGGGTGGATGATCTATCAACTATCTGCGATATGCAGATGACACACCCTGCTTGCTGAAACTGAGGAGGACCTGAAGCACCTGCTGCAGAGTGTCAAGGACTGCAGCCTCCAATATGGATTGAAGCTCAATGTCAAGAAGACAAAGATTCTCACCACTGGGCCAATTGGCAGCATCAGGATTGATGGTGAAGAGATTTAGATTGTTCACAGCTTTAGTCTGCTTGGGTCCACAGTCAACACTCTTGGCACCAATAGCCAGGAAATTAAAAGACGCATTGCCGTGGGAAAGTCTGCTGTTAGGGACCTCTCCAAAGTACTGAAGAGCAATGGTGTCTCTCTGGAGACTAAGGTGCATCTGATACAGGTCATGGTCTTTGCAATCACTTGATATGCATAAGAGAATTGGACAATGACTAAGGAGAATAGAATGAGAATTGATGCCTTTGAGCTGTGGTACTGGAGAAAAGTACTGAAGGTTCCATGGACTGCTAGGACAACAAACAGATTCATCCTGGAAAGGGTTAAACCGGGCAGCTCCTTGGAGGCAAGGATTCTGAGGCTCCGTCTAACATACTTTGGACATGTTGTAAGGAGGGACCTGTCCTTGGAGAGGGACATCATGCTTGGGAGGGTGGAGGGACAGTGCAGGAGAGGAAGGCCCTCTATGAGGTGGATTGATTCAGTGACTGGGGTAATCGGATGGCTGTATCGGAGACAGTGCGACTGGCACAGGACAGAGCAGAGTTTAGGGCTGTTGTACATAGGGTCGCTATGAGTCGCAAGCAACTCAACAGCACATAACAATAACAACAACAACACACCTAGATTGACTAGTTCACCAACCTCTTGACCTTTTCCTCCCTTGTCTAACACATAAATCATGAAAGTCTGTCAAGAGGTGAAATTATCTTTTCGTGATGGTGGTGGAAATGTGGAACTCTATCAAATATTTATGACTTTGGGAAAATCATATTTAGAGGTTGCTGGTGAATTAACCTGCTGAGAAAGAGTAAAGAGCAAACAGTTTATATAGTAACCAAATATATTCAGGTCATAAAATTGTACATCAATATCACTGATATCACATGCAAGCAAGATTCTGCTGAAGATTATCCAAAATCAACTGGAACAGTTCATCAACAGAGAATTGCCTGAAGTGCAGGCTGGGTTTAGAAGAGGCTATGGTGCTAGAGATATTATAGCTAATGTCAGATGTATCTTGGCTGAAAGCAGAGAGTACCAGAGGAATGTCTGTCTGTGTTTAATTGACTATGCAAAAGCATTTGACTGTGCAGACTACAACAAACTGTAACTGACTCTGAGAAGAATGGGAATCCCAGAACACTTGATTGTGCTAATGTGAAACCTATACTTGGACCAGGAGGCAGTCTTCAGAACAGAGCAAGGAAATACTGCATGGTTCAAAATTGGGAAGAGTGTGCATCAAGGATGTGTCCTATCTCCATGCCTTTTTAATCTATATACAGAATAGATTATCTGGGAGGCTGGACTCTGTGAGGAAAATGTGTCATCAAGATTGGAGGTAGACTTATCAACAGTCTGGATTATGTAGGTGACAAGACTCTGCTTGTTGAAACTGAGGAGGACCTAAAGCACTTGCGACAGAAGGTCAAGGACTGCAGCCTTCAGTATGGATTGAAGCTCAAAATAAAGAAAACAAAGATTCTCATCACTGGGTCAACTGAAAGCATCATGATAGATGCTGACAAGATGAGATTGTTGACAGCTTGAGTTTGCTTGGCTCCACAATCGACACTCTTGGTACCAGCACTCCGGAGGGGGTGGGGGGAGATGAATTGCATTGGGACAGTCTGCTGTCAGAAGCCTCTCGAAAGTACTGAAGAGCGCTGATGTCAGTCTGAAGACTAAGGTGCGCCTGATCCAGGCCATGATATTTTCAAATACTGGCTTTGTATCAGAAAAGCTGGATGCCTTTCAGCTGTGGTGCTTGAGAAGAGTGTCGACTATGCCATGGACTGCTAAGAGAATGAACAAGTTTGTCCTGGAGAGGGTGAAGCCAGGCTGCTCCTTGGAGGCAAGGATTCTGAAGCTTTGTCTGACATACTTTGGGCATGTTGTGAGGAAGGACCAGTCCTTGGACAGGGACATCATACTTAGGAGGGTGGATGTATAGAGCAAGAGAGGAAGACCTTCGATGAGATGGATTGATTCAGTGACTGGGGTAATGGAGGTAGGTGTGTAAGAGACAATAAGTTTGGCACAGGATAGAGCAGGGTTTAGGGTTATTGTACATAGGGCTGCTATGAGTTGCAGGTGACTCAATGGCGCATAATAGCAATAACAATATTACAATCTGTGTCATATATGTCTGTAATTTTGCTTTAAACTGTAAATGTAGTTAAATGTTAGAGATAAATTAAAAAATTCTAGGAACTACAAGAGAAATTTTTAAGAATTTTAATAGTATTTTAGCTCAAAGTAAAATCATACTGCAGTTAAATGATAACTGGAGTGCTGAGGTACTATGAAAATGTGTGAATAATGATCTTTTTGTTTTCTTTTTAATTCTCATTTTTACAAATAAAAGTAAAGACATTTTATTTGACAAATATTCCTAAATAAATACTTCATTTTCTTCTCATCAGTTCCCATTTGGTCTTTAATAGTTATCAAGTAAATTTATTGTTGCTCTCAAAAGAAAGGACAAGGATGTGCACTGTCACCACTTCTATTCAATTTTGTATTAGAAAGTCTTGCTGTTGTAATATGACAAGAGAAGGAAACAAAAAGAATCCACATGGGAAATGGATGACTAAACTGTCAGTACATGCAGATAATATGATAGTGTACAGAGAAAACACCAAGGACTAAAACAAAAAACTGTTAGAACTAGTGGACCAATTTAGTAGGATGATAGAATACAAGATCAATATCTAAAATCTAGTGGGATTCCTCTACAGTAATGAAGATAACTCAGAGAAGGAAACCAAGAAAACAATACCATTTCTAATAGCAAACCACAAATTGAGATACGTGGGAATGAACCTAACTAGAGACACAAAAGGCCTGTACAAAGAAAACTAAAGAACATTTCTGTGAGAAACCATTAAAAATCTAAATAAATGGAAAAAAAGTTCTCTGTTCTCGGATAGGAAAACTAAATACGGACAAAATTGCAATCCTACCAAAAGCAGACGATAATATCAACACAATTCCATTTCATATTTCAAATTCATTTTTTCAAGAAGATTGAAAGGGAAACTGTCACGCTTAATTGAAGAGGACAGAGACCCCCAAATAAGCAAAGCACTTTTGAAAACCAAAAATGAAGTTGGATTCACAGCACTCCCTGACCTCAAAATCTACTACACAGTCACCAAAACAGCATGGAATTGGTACAATGACAGACAAAAGGAACAGAATCAAGAACCAAGAAAGGAAACTATCTGTGGTAAACTATTATTCAACAAGGAAATAAAACATATCAAATTAGGAATGACAACCTCTTTAACAAATGGTGCTGGCAAAACTGGACTGCTACCTGCATGAAGCTGAAACAGGATTCACATCCCACACCATACACAAAAAAATCAACTCAAGGTGAATCAGAGACCTGGGAGTAAAGCCTCAAACCATACTGAACACTGCAGTCCCTGACCATCCACAGCAAGAGCTTCAGGTTTCCGCAAGCAGGGTTGTGTCATCTCCATAACGCAAATTGTTGATGATTATTCCTCCAATCCTGATGCCATACTTCTCTTCATAGAGCCCAGTCTCCTGGATAATCTGTTTTGCATAAAGATTGAAAAGGCATGGAGACAGGGTGCACCGCTGGCATACACCCTTCCCAGTTTTGAACCATGCAGTGTTTCCCTGCTCTGTTCTGAAGACTGCCTCCTGGTCCAAGTATAGGTTTCGATTAGCACAATCAAGTGTTCTGGGATTTCCATTCTTCTCAGCGTTAGCCACAGTTTGTTATGATCCACACAGTCAAATGCCTCTGTGTAATCAATGGAACAAAAATAGACATTCTTCTGGTACTCCTTGCTTTCAGCCAAGATCCATCTAATATTAGCTACAATATCCCTAGTACCACAGCCTCTTCTAAACCCAGCCTTCACATCTGGCTGTTCTCTGTTGATGTGGTGTCTCACTCGTTTTTGGATAATTTTCAGCAGAATCTTGCTTGTATGTGATATTAATGATATTGTTTGATAATACCAGCACTCTGTCAGATCACCTTTCTGTGGAATGGAAACAAATATAGATCTCTTCCAGTCAGTCGGCCAAGGGCTTGTCCTCCAGATTTCTTGGCACAAATTGGTGAGCTCATCTAGGGCAGCATCCATTAGTTGAAATATGTCAATTGGTATGCCATAAATTCCTCTGGTCTTATTCTTACCCAATTCTTTCAAAGCAGTCTGAATGTCTCCCTTCATCACCATAGGTTCTTGCTCATATGTTGTTCCATGAAATTCTTCTGTGTCTGCCAGTTCCTTTCAATATAATGACTCTGTGTACGTATACTCTTTTCATATTTCTTTAATACTTGCAGAATCACTCAAAATTCTGCTCAAAGCATCTTTAGGTATTGCAACTCAAAGCTTGAATTTCCTTTTCAGTTTCTTGAGCTTAAGAATTGCTGAACGAGTTCAGCGTCTTTGATTTTCTGACTCCAGCTCTTTGCACATTTCCTTATCATACTTTACTTTGTCTTGTCGAGCAGCCTTTTGAAATCTCCTGTTCAGCTCTTTAATTTCTTGATTTCTTCCTTCTGCTTTGGCTTCTCTGCACTCCAGTGCAATATTCAGAGTCTCTTCTGACATACATTTTTGGTCTTTTCTTCCTCCTCCATCTTTGCAACGACCTTTTGCACTTTTCCTGGGTGATATTCTTAATATCTTCCCACAACTCATCTGATCTCTGAGATGGTTCTGAAATTCAGGTGGGATAGACTTAAGGTCATATTTTGGTTCCTGGGGGCTTGATTTCACATTCCTTAACTTCAGCTTAAATTTGCATACGAATAGTTGGTGATCTGTTCCACAATCATCACCAGGACTAGTTTTCACAGCTGATATTGAGCTTCTCCAGTGGTTCTTTCCACAGATGTAATCTATCGGACTCCTATGCATACCATCAGGTGAAATCCATGTGTATAGCCTGCGTTTATGTTTTTTGTAAAATGTATTTGCAATGAATAAACTGTTGATTGTGCAAAATTCTATCATCCTATCTCCAGTCTCATTTCGGTCACCAAGTCCATGCTTTCCAACTACTGATCCTTCTTGTCTGTTCCCTACTTTTGCATTCCAGTTACCCATCACTATTAATGCATCTTGATTGCATGTTCGAGCAATCTCTGACTGCAAAAGTTAGTAGAAATCATCTATTTCCTCTTCTTTGGCTTTGGTTGTTGTTGCATATATTTGAATGATTGTGGTATTCGTTGGACTTCCTTGTATGCATATGGATATTATCCTGTCACTCACAATATTATATTTCAAGATATATCAAAAATGACTTTTTAAACTCTGAAAGCAACCCCATTTTTCCTCACCTTTCCATCTCCAGCATAATAGATCATATAATCATCTGATTCAAAATGTCCCATCCCAGTCCATCTCATATCGCCAGTACCTAGTATGTTGATATTTATGTATTCCATTTCTTCCTTAACAATACCTAATTTTCCTACATTCATAACTCTCACATTCCATGTTCCAGCCATTAGTGTCTATTTACAACTGTTCCTCCTCCTTAGTATTCCCATACTTGAAAGTTCCACATCTGCTGCCTTATCTGCTAGTCTAAATATTGCACATAGGATTTTCAAAGGCCTGCTGTTTCAGAAGTGGATGGACAATCCTTCCTCCTAATCTGTCTTAATCTGAATGCTCAGATTTAGAAAGGTATCTGATAGACAAGCATTTTACAGAACAATGCAGATGAAAGTTATTTCCAAATTGTAGAAATAGCTAGTCGTTTTCATTTTGTCCCTGTCCTTGAAACAAGTATTTTGACCTACCCCTTTCCCTGGTCCACCAGTATTCCCTTCTACTCCCAATTACTCCCTTCAACACTATCTCCTGCTATACAGTCCTTCATATGATAGATTATATCTCAAGATTTGTGGATTTCCGGATTCCAAATTCTTCAAGACCCTATTGATTTCTTATGCTGTAATCAGTGTCCCTTGAGTTTAGGGGCCTGTAATTCCAAATATAAAGCTTTAATGTTAGGGAAGCCTTCTTATTTCACATGGTTCTGAAGAAAAACTTCTTTCCCTTTAATTTCTGCTCCAGGTTTAACTTCTTGCGGCTTGGGCATCTTCCCTTCCATATATAGCACCCTGTGGTCACAATATTTCCCAAGGGAGGGTGACCTGTCCTATAAATCTTTAGTGGGCCACAAGGACTCCAGTCACCACCTTGTTCCGCGGGCATACTCCTGGAACAGACTAACTATTTGGATGGTGGGGGGAAGCTGGGTTGCTCCAGCTCCCACTCCTCTTCCTGTCTCGGGAGTATGCGCAGGGAACAAGGTGGAGACTGGAGTCCTTGGTCAGGGCTGGGAGGCTGAAAGTCTCCCTGCTCTGCTCTGACGACTGCCTCTTGGTCCAAGTATAGGTTTCGCATTAGCAGGACCAAACGTTCTAGGATTCCCATTCTTCTCAGAGTCAGCCATAGCTTGTTGTGATCCACACAGTCAAAAGTTTTTACATAGTCAATGAAGCACAGATAGACATTCTTCTGGTATTCTCTGCTTTCTGCCGAGATCCATCCTACATTAGCTATAATATCCTTAGTACCACGACCTCTTCTAAATCCAGCCTGCACATCTGGAAGTTCTCTGTTGACATATTGTTCCAAACGTTTTTGGATAATTTTCAGCAGAATCTTGCTTGCATGTGATATCAATGATATTGTTCGATAATTTCCACACTTTGTTGGGTCACCTTTCTTTGGAATAGGAACAAATATCGATCTCTTCCAGTCAGTTGGCTAGCTGGCTGTCCTCCAGATATCCTGGCAAACCTAGTGAGCACATCCAGGGCAGCGTCTGTTTGTTGAAATAAATCAGTTGGTATGCCATCAACTCCTAGAGCCTTGTTTTTTGCCAATTCCTTCATACTAACTTGGACTTCCTCCTTCATCACTATAAGTTCTTGCTCATATGTTATTTCATGAAATTCCTCTGTGTCAGCCAATTCCTTCTGATACAGTGACTCTGTGTACTCCTTCCATCTTCTTTTTATACATCCTGGATCATTCAACATTCTACCCAAACTATCCTTAAGTATTGCCACCCGTGGCTTTAATTTCTTTTTCAACTCCTTCAGCTTAAGAAACGCTGAGCGAGTCCAGCCCTTTTGATTTTCTGACTCCAGCTCTCTGCACATTTCATTATACTATCTGGCTTTGTCGTCCAGAGCTGCCTTTTGAAATTTTCTATTCAGCTCTTTGATTTCTTGATTTCTTCCTTTAGCTTTGGCTTCTTGGCACTCTAATGCAATATTCAGAGTCTCATCTGACATCCATCTTGGTCTTTTCTTCTTTAGCCTTTGTAATGATCTTTTACATTCTTCATGGACGATTTTCTTGATATCTTCCCAGAGCTCATTTGGTCTACGCTCACTGGTGCTCAAGGCCTCAAACCTATTCCTGAGATCGTTTTGAAATTCGAGTGGGACAGACTTAAGGTCAAATCTTGATTCCGATGGACTTGACTTAATTTTCCTCAACTTCAGCTTGAATTTGCATATGAGTAGTTGGTGGTCTGTCCCACAATCAGCACCCAGCCTGGTTTTCACTGCTGATATTGAGTTTCTCCAGTGGATCTTTCCACAAATGTAATCTATTTGATTCCTATGCATGCCATCAGGTGAAATCCATGTATATAGCCTGTGTTTATGTTTCTTATAAAAGGTATTTGCAATGAATAAATCATTCAATGTGCAGAACTCTATCATTCTATCTCCAGCCTCATTTCTCTCACCGACCCATGTTTTCCAGCTACTGATCTTTCTTCCATGTTCCCAACTTTTGCATTCAAGTCGCCCATTCAATTTCTGACTGCAAAAGTTGGTAAAAATCTTCTGTTTCCTCTTCTTTGGCTCTCGTTGTTGGTACATATATTTGAGTGATAGTGGTATTCACTGGACTTCCTTGTATGCATATGGATTTTATCCTGTCGCTCACCACAATGTATTTCAGGATAGATCTAGAAATGATGTTTTAATTATGAAACCAACTCCATTTTTTCTCACCTTTTCATCCTCAGCATAGTAAATCATATAATCATCAGATTCAAAATATCCCCGTGCCAAGTCATCTCATTTCGCTAATACCTAGTAAGTCAATATTTATGCGTTCTATTTCTTTCTTAAAAGCTGAACATAGAAACTCCATATCACCCACCTATTTCAGTGCTAGGACTATAACTCAAGGGAATTAGAACTGAGAAATTAGAAATGGAGATCTGTATACCAATGTTTATAGCAGCATTATTTACCATTGCAAGAACATGGAAACAGCCCAGATATCCATACATAACTGAATGGATTGGTAAATTGTGGTATATTCACACAATGAAATACTATGCACCACTCACAAGCAACAATTTCAAAACTACGGCATAACTTGGGAGAGACTGGAAAGCATTACACTGATAACATAATTACTGTAAAAATAGAAGGATAAATAAATTGTAAAACATATATGGGGACCCAAAGGGAGAAGGAAGAAGGCAGAAGGGTGAGGATGTTGTTGTTGGTTTCCATCTAGTCGAGCACAACTCATAATGACCTTATAAACAAAAGACCTGAAGCCTTTCTATAACTATCATCATTTCTTAAAAATCATAGAATTTCCAGAGGCATGTTGTTTAGGAAGTGGATGGCACTCCTACTTCCAAACCTATCTTAACCTGGGACTTCCACCAAAAACTGTCCACCATGAGTAACCATTATGGCATTTGATACCCCAATACGGCAAGGTTCAGAATCAAAGACACCCTAGGTTACCTCAGTACAGTAAATTGACAGAAGAATGCTCCACAGAAAATAGGAAAGAATGCCCACTATCAACTCTTCTATTCAATACTGTATTGGAAGACTTAGCAATGGTGATAAGACAAGAGGAAGAAATAAGAGGTAACCAAATAATAGGCAAAAAGGAGGTAAAATTAACTCTCTATGCAGATGATATGATAGTTTACGTAGAAAACCCGGAAGACTCAGCAAGAAAACTACTGGACATAGCTGACCAATTAAGTAAAGTGGCAGGATACAAGATCAACATACAAAAATCAGTTGGATTTCTCTACAGTGACAAAGAGAATACAGAACCAGAGCTAAGAAAAACAATACCTTTCTCAACAGCTAATCAAAAGAATAAATACTTGGAGTAAATCTAACCAGAAGCACAAAGGATCTGTTCAAAGAAAATTGTTGCTGTTGTTATTGTTATGTGCCGTCGAGTTGCCTGCGACTCATAGCGACCCTATGTCCAACAGCGCTAAACTCCGCTCTGTCCTGTGCCAATCGCACTGTCTCTGACACTCCCATCCCAATTATCCCAGTCACTGAATCAATCCACCTCATAG
>NW_006400173.1:730650-746069 GCF_000299155.1 Elephantulus edwardii
GTATTTCCATGCTTGAAAACTCAACCTCCTTTGCCATCTCTGTTATCTAAATGTTACAAAACATTATTACAAGAAACAACAACAACAACAAAAGAACTGGAAAGGTAGAAGAATATCCCTTGATCATGGATAGATAGACTTAGTATTGTGAAAATGACAAAACTACCAAAGGCCATTTATACGTTCAATGGAATCCCAATACAAATACCAATTCAATTCTTCATTGAGATGGAAAGGCAATCTCTAATACCATTTGGAATTGAAAGAGGCCCAGAATAAGTAAAGAACTCCTTAAAAAGATAAACAAGGTAGGAGGCATCTCACTCTCTGATTTCAAATCCAACTACACTGCAGTGGTGGTCAAGACAAGTAGTACTGGTACAATGACAGACACATAGATCAGTGGAAAAGAATTGAGAATCCAGAAATCAGCCCATCTACTTATGGTCAATTGATTTTTGACAAGGAGATGAAATCAGTTAAGTAGGGAAATGACAGCCTTTTAAACAAATGGTGTTGGCAAAAATGTAAAAATATCTGCAGAAAACTCATGCAAGATCCACAACTCACTCCATATAAAAAAACCAACTCAAAGTAGACTATGGACCTAGGACTAAAACCAAGGACTATGAATGTCATTAAGGAAAAGCTTAGAAGAACAGTAGAAGTCCTAATTCACAACATAAACAGTCCTCCAAGTATTCTGGAAAATCTACAATCAGGAGAGGATAAAATAGATGAATGGGACCTTCTAAGATTTAAATACATACACTCATCTCCGAAGTACTGAAGCGCAATGGTGTCTCTCTGGAGACTAAGATACAGGCCATAGTCTTTGCTATAACTTGTTATGCATCAGAGAGTTGGACAATGGTGCTGGAGAAGAGTATTGAGGGTACCATGGACAGCTAGGAAAACAAACACATACATCCTAGAAAGGGTTAAACCAGGCAGCTCCTTGGAGGCAAGGATTCAGAGGCTCCGTTATCATATTTTGGACATGTTGTAAGGAGGGACTGGTTCTTGGAGAGGGACATGATTCTTGGGAGGGTGGAGGGACAGTGCAGGAAGGGAAGGCCCTCTATGAGGCAGACTGATTCAGTGACTGGGGTAATCGGGATGGGAGTGTCAGAGACAGTGCGATTGGCACAGGACAGAGCAGAGTTTATGGCTGTTGTACATAGGGTCGCTATGGGTCACAAGCAACTCGATGGCACATAACAACAACAACAACAACATGCTCATTTAAAAACTTCTTCAGCAGGGTAAAAGGGAAGCCACAGATTGTGAAAAAAGTATTTGGTAATGACGTGTCAGATAAGGGATTTATATGTAGAATTTACAAATAACTTGAACACCACAACGAGATAAAGATATAAAGCCCATTTGAAAAATGGGCACAGGGTATGAACAGACACTTCACCAAAGACATTCAGGTGGCAAACAAACACATAAGAAAAATCCCTAGCTCTAAGAGAGATGCAAATCCAAACAGCTATGAGATATCATCTCACCCCAGTAACAATAGCAAAATTTAACAGAACAGCAAACAACAAATGCTGGCGAGGTTATTGAGAAACTGGAACTCTTATCCACTCTTGGTGGGAGTGTAAACTGGTGCAACCACTGTGGAAGGCTGTATGGCGCTTTCTCAAAAAGTTGCAAATAAAGATACCATTTGACCCAGCAATTCCACTACTGGGAATTTACCTCAGAGAAACTATAACCACCACCCAAGCAGATATATGCACACTCTATTCATTGGTTTGTTGATGGGCACATAGGTTGTTTCCAAATTCTTGCTATTGTAAACAAAGCCACGATAAACAGGGGTGTGCATATATCTGCTTGGGTGGCAGGTATGGTCTCTTTAGGGTATATTTGCAGTAGTGGATTGCTGGGTCAAATGATAGCTCTTTTTGCAAGTTTTTGAGAAAGCGCCAAACCACCATACATAGTGTTTGCACCATTTTTCACTTCCACCAACAGTGAATAAGGGTCCCAGTTTCTCCACAGCCTCGCCAGCATTTGTTGATTGCTGTTCTATTAAATTTTGCTATTCTTACTAGGGTGAGATGATATCTCATAGTTGGTTTGATTTGCATTTCTCTTAGAGCTAGGGATTTTGAGCATTTCTTCATGTGCTTGTTAGCCATCGGAATGTCTTCTTTGGTGAAGTGTCTGTTCATATCCTGTGCCCATTTTCTACTGGATTATTTACGTTTATCTTGTGGTGCTCGAGTATTTTATAAATTCTAGATATAAGTCCCTTATCTGGTATGTCATTACCAAATACTTTTTCCCAGTCTGTGGCTTCTCTTTTTACCCTTCTGAAGAAGTTTATGGATTTTCATAGGTATTTGATTCTTAGAAGGTCCCATTCATCTGTTTTATGTTCTCCTACGTGTAGATTTTTCAGGATACTTGGAAGACAGTTTATGTTGTGGATTAAGACTTCTAGAGTTCTTCCAAACTATTCTTTAGTGAAGTTCATAGTCCTTGGTTTTAGTCCTAGGTCCATGATCCACATTGAGTTGGTTTTTGTATATGGAGTGAGGTGTGGATCTTGCTTAAGTCTTCTGCAGGTAGTTTTCCAATTTTGCCAACACCATTTGTGAAAAAGTTTTTTGTTTCCCCACTTAGCTGATTTTATCTCCTTGTCAAAAATCAGTTGACCATAAAGAGATGGGCTGATTTCCAGGTTCTCAATTCTATTCCATTGATCTATGTGTCTCTCATTGTACCAGCACCATGCTGTATTAACCACCACAGCAGTGTCGTATGATTTGAAATCAGGAGTGAGATACTTCCTCTTTTCTATATTTAAGGAGTGCTTTGTTTATTCAGGGCTTCTTTCAATTTCAAATGAAACTGGAGATTGCCTTTTCCATCTTGTTGAAGAAAGGGATTGGGATTTGTATTGGGATTGCATTGAACATGTAAATTGTCTTTGTTAGTATTTCCATTTTCACAATATTAAGCTTTCCTATCCATGAGCAAGGGCTATTCTTCCATTTTTCCATGTCTCTTTTTGTTTCTTGTAGTAATGTTTCGTAATTTTCTTTGAATCCATGCTTTGTGCTTAATCTTGTGATTAGCTATTGTGAATGGTTTTCTTTTTCTTAGCTCTGGCACTGTATTCTCTTTGTCACTGTAGGAATATCCAGCTGATTTTTGTATGTTGATCTTGTATCCTGCTACTTTGCTGAATTGGCCAACTATGTCCAATAGTTTTCTTGCTGAGTCTTTAGGGCTTTCTAAGTATACTATCATATCGTATCATCTGCATAGAGAGATAATCCTTCCTTAGTTCCTGTTCTTAAAGGGAATGCCTTTAATCACTCCATTGAGAACAATGTTGGTTCTTAGGTTTGCATATCTACTTTTTACTATGTTGAAGATATTTTCCTCTAATCAGATTTTGTTGAGCGTTTTAATCAGGAAAGGGTGATGGATTTTGTCAAAGGCCTTTTCTGCATCAATTGATAGGATCATGTGGTTCTTGTTCTTTGCTTTTTTAATTTGATGAATTACATTATTTGTTTTCCTTATGTTGAACTATCCTTGCATACCTGTTATAAATCCCACTTGGTTGTGGTGCATTATTTCTTTGATGTATCATTAGATTCTATTTGCCAGTATTTTATTCAGGATTTTTACACTTATGTTCATAAGAAATATTGGACTATAGTTTTCTATTTGGGTGGTTTCCTTTCCTGGCTTTGGCATCAAGGATATGTTTGCTTCATAGAATGAGTCTGAAAGAATTCCACTTTTTCTATTTTCTGAAATAGTTTATGTAGAATTGCTGACAGTTCTTCTCTGCATGTTTGATAAAATTCACTTGTAAAATCATCTGGTCCACGGCTTTTTTGTTGTTGTTGTTGTTGGAAGTTGTTTTATTACCTTTTAAATTTCTTCTTTTGTAATGTTCAGACGTTCAGTTTTGGTTTGTTGTAGTTCTGGTAGGTTGTGAATTTCTAAGTATTTGTTCATTTCCTCTGTTGTTGTTGTTGTTGTTATGTGCCATCGAGTCGTTTCCGACTCATAGCGACCCTATGCACAACAGCTCTAAACCCTGCTCTATCCTGCACCAACTGCACCGCCTCTGACACACCCATCCCGATTACCCCAGTCACCGAATCAATCCATCTCATAGAGGGTCTTCCCCTCCTGCGCTGTCCCTCCACCCTCCCAAGCATGATGTCCCTCTCCAAGGACCCGTCCCTCCTGGCAACATGTCCAAAGTATGTCAGACGAAGCCCCAGAATCCTTGCCTCCAAGGAGCAGCTTGTTTTAATCCTCTCCAAGATGGATCTGTTTGTTTTCCTGGCAGTCCAGGGTACATTCAGTACCCTTCTCCAGCACCACAGCTCAAAAGCATCCACTCTCCTTCTGTCCTCCCTAGTCATTGTCCAACTCTCTGATGCATAACAAGCGATTGCAAATACCATGACCTGTATCAGGCGCTTTCCTCTAGGTTTTCATATTTGTTTGAGTATAGTTTTTTATAATACTCTAATGTTACCTTTTTTATTTTAGTTGGTCCTGTTGTGATGTTGCCTGATTCATCTCTTATTCGGATTATTTTTGTCTTCTCCTGCTTTTCTTTTGTGAGGTTTTGCTTCTGGTTTGTCAATATTTTTTTTTACGTTTTCAAAGAACCAACCCCTAGTTTTGTTGATAGGTCCCATTATTTTTTGTTTGTTTGTTTTCTAGTTCATTTCTTTCTAAGCTAACTCTTTATAATTTCAGGTTTTTTTAGAGTGTGTCGGGTTGTCTTGCTCTTCTTTTTCAATTTGCTGGAGATCTTGGGTTAGAGAGTCAAAGGTCAATTTTTCCTGTCTTTTGTTGTGTTTGCTTATTGCTATAAATTGACCTCTGATTACTGCTTTGGGTGTTTACAAGAGGTTTTGGTAAGTGGTGTTTTCATTGTCATTTGTTTCAAGAAACTTTTTCATTTCATTTTTTAGTTCTTCTAGTACCCACTCGTGTTCAAGCAAGGTGTTGTTCTGCTTCCAAATATATGGTTTGTTCTCCTTAATCTTCTTGTTATTAATTGCTAATTTGGTAGCATTATGGTCTGAAAAGATACTTTGTATTATTTCCATGTTTTTGCATTTACTGATGCTTGCCTTGTGGCCTAAAATGTGATCTATTCTGGAGAACGTTCCATGCACATTCGAGAAGAAGGTATACTGTGTTTTTTTGGGGTGTATTAGCCTATAAATATCTATGAGGTCAAGTTGGTTTGTTGTGTAGTTTAATTCTTTAGTATCTTTGGTGAGTTTCTTTGTGGTAATTGTATCTTTTCTTGAGAGGGTTGTATTGAAATCTCCAAGTACTATGTAGTGTTGTCCATTTCCTTTTTGAGTTTTGTTAATGTCTTTCTATATATTTTTAGGTCTTTCATTTGGTGCATAGATATTTATTATAGTTATGTCCTCTTGTTCTATTGACCCTTTCAGCATTATGTAGTGAACTTCTTTGTCCTTTGTTATGGTTTTTGAATTGAAACTTATTTTATCTGAAATTAATATCGCTACTCCTGATTTTTTCTGGTTGCCATTTGCTTGGTATATTTTCCCCCACCCTTTTGTTTTTAGTGGTTCTTGATCTTCATTTTTCAGGTGTATGTATCTCTTGTAGACAACATATTGATGGATTTTGGATTTTTATCCAATCTGCTACTCTTTTTCTCTTCAGCGCTTTATTTAAACCATTCACATTCAGTGTGATTATTGAGAGGCAGGGTTTTATTGCTATCATTGTGTTGAGTTCTTTTTGGTGTTGCTGCCAGTTACTTTGATCTATGCTGCTTTTTATGGTAACTCTGTAAGACGGACATCTCTGAATCTTTCCTGCAATGCTGGTCTTGTTTTTACAATCTCTCTTAGGTTCTGCTTTTCTGGGAATATCTTGATAACTTCTTCATATTTGATGGATAATTTTGCTGGATACAGTATTCGTGGTTGACAGCTGCCTTTTTTGAGTGTTTTGATATATATCTTTATACTCTCTTCTTGCCTGCATGGTTTCTGCTGAGAAATCAGTATTTAATCTTATCTGCTCTCCCTTATACTTTACTCTTTGTTTCACCCTTTCTGCTTTTAGGATTCTCTCCTTATCTTTGGTTCTGACAAATTTAACTATGGTATGCCTTCGTGTTTTTCTTTTGGGGTCTATCCTATATGGTGTTTGCTGAGCTTCTCATTCTTCATCATGCCTGGGAAGTTTTCCTTTAGTAATTCTTCCACAACATTTTCAGTGCTTTTACTTGCTTTTCCTGTTCTGTGATTCCAACTATGTGCATGTTTTTTCTCTTGATGGTGTCCCATGTTATTCTTCGGTTTTCTTCTTTTTCTGCCTTTTTTGAGTCTACTTTTTGCTCTAGCAGATCAGTGGTGACAATTCTAACTTCAATTTCACTGGTTCTGTGTTCCATCTCTTCAACTCTGCTCATGTGTCCCTCCATCATGTTGACAGCATCTGAAACATTGGACCTCATATTTTGGATAGTGGGTTTTTTGTGTTTTTTTCCAATGCTTCTAATGCCTCATTTGTTTTCTCTGCAGTGCTCTGGATTGTCTTTTAAAGCTCATCCTCGTTTTTTCTTGTAGTATCCTGTAATTCTTCAAGTTTGTCTTTTACCCATTGAATATATACAATCACTATTCTTTTAAATTCTGTGTCAGAAAGTTACATCAGACTTTTTGGCTTCAGGAAACCCATTAATACTGTGTCACCCTTTTGGGGACGACATCTTGCTTTGCACTTGTGTAGTGTATGGCATAGCTTTCAGATCATTTCCACAGCAGCTTGCCTGGTAGCTTTGGAAGATGACTGGATCCACATTATGGCTTTGTGTTTCTGTAGTTCCAAAACTAATTGCTCCAACCAAAGTTCTGATTCAGATCCTATCATGCTCGGCTGTTGATCAATCTCTGTGTGGCACGAAGAACTCTCTAGTGTCCCTGGGGCACTCCAGGGGTTGGGGTGTGGGTGGAGGTGCACTGGGGGAGTGGGCATGGGGTTGGCAGTCTGTTCACAGATGTTAAGCTGCCAAGTCACCCATCTTCAGAACATCAGACTGCTTGTGTTGCTGCTCTGTGCTCCCCTCTGTGCTTTGCTTCCAGGTAGTCACTCTGCATCCACGTTGCCGCTGTGCACTCACGTTATTGCTCTGCCATGAATGGGTATTCTTGTCATTACAGCAGTCCAGAGTGAAGGTTGCGTAGTGGAGTGGACTTCGGGGAAGGGATTGCATAACACGGAGGCAGTTTTTCTCTTTCTTTTCAAGAAGAAGGGTTATTTGTGGGGAAGGGAATAGACAGGGATAAAAGTTCAACAAGAGAAATCCTAAGTCTTTGTAAACTTTAATTAAAACTAATTTAGAAAAGAAAAAAAGAAGAAGAATGTTACTCTAAAATATAATAACCACTGACTTTTAAATACAAAGGCCCTCCACAAGGTCTTGTTGACTCTAAACAAGAGACTTAAATACACCACAACAAGATAAAGATAAACAACACAATTTAAGAATGGGCACAGGATATGAACAAACACTTCACCAAAGAAGACATTCTGAGGGCTTACAAACACATGAAGAAATGTTCAAAATCGCTACCTCTAAGAGATATGAAAGTAAAAACAACTATGAAATATCATCTCACCCAAGTAAGAATAGTAAAACTTAACAGAACAGCAAACATCAAATGCTGGCGAGATTGCGGAGAATCTTGAACCCTTATTCATTGTTGGTGGGAGTGTAAACTGGTACAAACACTACGGAAGGCTGTATGGTGCTTTCTCAAAAAGTTGCAAATAGAAATACCATTAAACCCAGCAATTCCACTACTGGTAATATACCCTAAAGAAATCATCACTGCCACCCAATCAGATATATGCTCACCCATGTTTATTGCAGCTTTTTTCACAATAGCAAAGAGCTGAAAACAATGGAAGTGTCCCTCAATAAATGAATGGATAGAGAAACTCTGATATATTCACACAATGGAATACTATGCAATATTGAAAAACAAGGAACTCATGAAATATTGTACAAAATGAGTGACCGTGGAGGAAATTATGCTGAGTGAAATATCTCAGTCACAAAAAGAAAAAATATTGCATAGGACCAGTGTTGTAAAAAGGGACTGACATCTGTGTTGAGGGAAGACAGAGAAGGAAGGGATGAATGATGTATACTGCATTGAAACAGATGAGGGAAAGAACTGTTTAAAATGGATATATTACTGGGTATTATTGTCATGACAGGAGTCCAGAATGAAGGCTGCAGAGTGAAGTGAACTTGGGTGGAGGGATTGCATAATAATGAAAGAGTTTTTCTTTTCAAGGAGAAGAGTAATTTGGGGCAAGGGGGCAGGGAGAAAAGTGTAACAATGAATGAATGGAAACCTTAAGTCTTTGTAAACTTTCATTAAAATTAATTTTTAAAAGGCTTAAATAAAAAATAACCAATTTAATTTGTTGTTGTTATCTGCCTACAAGTCACCTACAACCCATAGTGACCCTATGTACAGCAGCTCTGGACCCTGTTCTGAACCAGTCTCAATAATTCTGACACACCAAGCTCCATTGCCCCAGTTACTGTATCAACTAATCTCATCTGGGATCTCCCTCTCCTGTGCTGTCCATCTACCATTCTGAGTATGATGTCCTTCTCCAAGAACTGGTCTCTCCTGGCAACGTGCCCAAAGTGTGTGAGATAGAACTTCAAACATCTATCCTCTAAGGAGATTCTTAGTTTAACACTCTCCAAGAAACACCTTTTTGTTTTCTTGGCAGCCCCTGGAGCATTCAGGACTCTTCTACAGCACCACAAAGACACTGATTCTTCTTCTGTCGTCCTTAGTCATTGTCTGGTTCTCTGAAGCGTAATAAGTCATTGCGAATACCATGGCTTGGAATAGGTGTACCTTTGACTCTAGACTGGCATCGTTGCTTTTCAGCACTCTTGAGAAGTTCCTGACAGCAGATTTTCCCGGTGCAATTAGCCTTTGGTTTCCTGACTGCTGGTGTTAAGAGTGTTAGTTGTGGAGCCAAACAAGTTGCAATGTTAATAACCTCAATCTTTTCTCCATCAATCATGGTGCTTCCAATTGGCTCAGTGGTGAGAATTTTTGTCTTCTTGATGTTGAGCTTTAATCCATATTGAAGACTACAGTCCTTGAACTTCTCAAGCAAGTGCTTCAGGTCTTCAATTTCAGCAAACAAGATTGTGTCATCTGCATATCATAGGTTGTTGATGAGTCTTCCTCCAACCTTGATGCCACATTCCTCCTCTTAAAGTCCTGCTTCCCAAATGACCTGTTTTGCATACAGATTCAAAAGGTATGGAGACAGGATGCATCCCTGACTCACTCCTTTCCTGATTTTGAACCATGCAGTGTTTCCTTGCTTTGTTTTAAGGACTGCTTCCTTGTTCAAGAATCAAGTTTTCTGGGATTCCCATTTTCCTCAAGGTTAGCCAAAACTTGTTGTGATCCACACAGTCAAATGCCTTTACATATACCAAAAACATAGATAGACATTCTTTTGGTACTCTGCTTTCTGCCAAGATCCATTTGACATTGGCAATAATGTCTCTAGTACAATGACATTTTTTCTAAATCCAGCTTGTATTTCTAGTATCTCTCCGTCAGTGTACTGTTCCAGAAATTTCTGGAAAATCTTCAGCAGGATTTTGCTAGTGTGTGATATTAGTGAGTACGACAATGGGAATAAATTTGGATGTCTTCCAGTCAGTAGGCCAAGTAGTTGTCCTCCAAGTTTCTTAGCACAACTTGATGAGCATATCCAGGCAGCATCTGTTTGTTTAAATACATCAACAGGTATCCCATCAATTCCTGAGGTTTTATTTTTTTATCAATTTTAATGAAAGTTTACAGATACTTAGGGTTTCCATTCATTTATTGTTGCACTTCTCTTCCTGCCCCCACCCCCCAATTTGCTCTTCTCTGAAAGGTAAAAGAAAAATTCTTTCATTGTTGTACAATCCCTCCTCCCAAGTCCACTCCACTGTGCAGACTTCATTCTGGACTCCTATCATGACAATAATATCGAATCATATATCCCTTTTAAACAGTTCTCTCCCTCATCTGTTTTAATGCTGTATACGTTATTCATCCCCTCTTTCTCAGTCTTCCCTCAACCTCGATGTCAGTCCCACTTTACAACAGTGGTCCTTTGCAATATTTTTCCTTTTGTGACTGAGATATTTTACTCAACATAATGTTAAGGAAGAAATGGAAATTGACATACTAGGCATTGGTGACATGAGATGGACTAGCATGGGGCATTTTGAGTCGGATGATCATATATTACTCAGGAGATGAAAAGGTGAGGGAAAATGGAGTTGTTTTCATAGTTAAGAAAGTCATTTCTAGATCCATCTTGAAGTACAATCATGTGAGTGACAGGATAATATCCATATGCATACAAGGAAGTCCAGTGAATACCACTATCGTTCAGATATGTACACCAACAACCAGAGCCAAAGAAGAGGAAATAGAAGATTTCTGACAACTTTTACAGTCGGTGATCGATCAAACATGCAATCATTATTGATAATAATGGGTGACTGGAAAGCAAAAGTTGGGGACAGAGAAGAAGATTCAGTAGTTGGAAAACATGGACTAAGTGACAGAAATGGAGCTGGAGAGAGAGTGATTGGATTTTGCACAATCAATGACTTATTCATTGCAAATACGTTTTTAAGAGGCATAAACGCAGGTTATATACATGGATTTCACCTGATGGTATGCATAGGAATCATATCAATTACATCTGTGGAAAGAACCGCTGTAGAAGCTAAAAAACTAGCTGTAAAAACTAGGCCAGGAACTGATTGTGGAACAGATCACCAACTACTCATATACAAGTTTAAGCTGAAGCTGAGGAAAATTAAACCGAATCCACAGAAACCAAAATAAGACTTTGAGTCTATCCCACTTGAATTTCAGAACCATCTCAGAAATAGGTTTGAGGCCTTGAACACTGGGTGAAAACCAAATGAGCTGTGGGAGGATATCAAGGGTATCATCCAGGAAGAGCGCAAACAGTCATTGCAAAGACAGAAGAGGAAGAAAAGACCAAAATGTATGTCAGAAGAGACTCTGAATATCGCACTGGAGTGCAGAGAAACCAAACCAGAAGGAAGAATTCAAGATACTAAAGAGTTGAATAGACGATTTCAAAAGGCAGCGCAGGATGACAAAGTAAAATAATACGATGAAATGTGTAAGGAGTTGGAGTCAGAAAATCAAAAGGGCCGAACTCGCTCAGCATTTCTTAAGCTCAACGAACTAAAGAACAAAATCAAACCTTGAGTTGTTATAATCAAGGGTGCTTTAGGCAGAATGTGAAATGATCCAGGAAGTATTAAACGAAGATAGAAAGAATATATTGAGTCACTGTATCGAAAGGAATTGGCAGACTCAGAAGAATTTATTGAAACAAAATATGAACAAGAGCCTATGGTGCTTTTTTTCCCTATAATTATATTTTATTAATTTTCGTAAAAATTTACAGAGATTTTGGGCTTCCACTCATTCATTGTTGCACTATTCTCTCTACCCTCCTCCCAGTTTGTTCTTGTCCAAATGCCACAGTGCTTGTCAAAGCCAGTTCTGATTAATCTTCTTTGTCAGTGTATCCTTTGCCATTCCCTATCACGCCGCCTTGAGAGAGACTTCACCCTGAGTCATAAGGAAAAGGGGACGGCGTATTCTCTTAGCTACTTCCTGCTGAAAAGGGACGCTGT
This sequence comes from Elephantulus edwardii, assembly GCF_000299155.1. Taxonomy (NCBI): domain Eukaryota; kingdom Metazoa; phylum Chordata; class Mammalia; order Macroscelidea; family Macroscelididae; genus Elephantulus; species Elephantulus edwardii. The sequence continues at coordinate 742,436 of NW_006400173.1, forward strand.
GGGTTTCAGGGTGATGAAGGAAGAAGTTCAGGCTGCTTTGAAGAAAATAGCAAAAAATAAGGCCCCAGGAGTAGATGGTATACCAATTGACATATTTCAGCTAACAGATGCTGCCCTGGACATGCTCACCAAGTTGTGTCAAGAAATCTGGAGAACAATCACTTGGCCAACTGACTGGAAGAGATCTATATTTGTTCCCATCCCAAAGAAGGGTGATCCAACAGAGTGTGGAAACTATAAAACAATATCATTGATTTCACATGTAAGCAAGAGTGTGCTGAAGATTACCCCAAAACGACTGGAACAGCACATGAGTAGAGAAGTGCCAGAAATCCAGGCTGTGTTTAGAAGGGGTCATGGTACTAGGGACATTGTAGCTAATGTTAGATGGATCTTAGCTGAAAGCAGGGAATACCAGAGGAATGTCTGTCTGTGTTTCACTGACTATGCAAAGGCGTTTGACTGTGTGGATCACAACAAACTGTGCCTAACTCTGAGAAGAATGGGAATCCCAGAATACTTGATCATGTTAATGAGAAACCTATACTTGGACCAAGAGGCAGTAGTCAGAACAGAGCAAGGAAACACTGTATGGTTCAAAATTGTGAAGGGCGTATGCCACCGATGTGTCCTGTCTCCATACCTTTTCAACCTGTATGCAGAACAGATTATCTGAGAGGCTGGGCTCTATCAGAATTGTGGTATCAGGATTGGTGGAAGATCTATCAACAATCTGCGTTATGCATATGACACAACCCTGCTTGCTGAAACTGAGGAAGACGTGAAGCCCTTGCTGCAGAGGGTCAAGGATTGCAACCTTCAATATGGATTGAGGCTCGATGTCAAGAAGGCAAAGATTCTCACCACTGGACGAATTGGCAGTGTTAGGATGGATGGTGAAAAGATTGAGATTGTTCACAGCTTTAGTCTGCTTGGCTCCACAGTCAACACTCTTGGCAACAATAGCTAGGAAATTAAAATACATATTGTGATGGGAAAGTCTGCTGTTAGGCACCTTTCCAAAGTTCTGAAAAGCAATAGTGTCTCTCTGGAGACTAAGGTGCGTCTGATACAGGCCATGGTCTTTGCTATCACCTGTTATGCATCAAAGTGTTGGACCAAGGAGAATAGAAGAAGAATTGATGCCTTTGAGCTGTGGTATTGTAGGGGAGTATTGAGGGCACCATGGATTGCTAGGATAACAAACAGATTCATCCTGGAAAGTGTTAAACTGGGCTGCTCCTTGGAGGCAAGGATTCTGATGCTCCATCTAACATACTTTGGACATGTTGTAAGGAGGAACCTGTCCTTAGAGAGGGACATCATGCTTGGGATGGTGGAGGGACAGCGCAGTAGAGGAAGGCCCTCTATGAGGTGGATTCATTCAGTGACCAGTGACTGGGGTAATCAGGATGGGTGTGTCGGAGACAGTTTGGTTGGAACAGGACAGAGCAGAGTTTAGGGCTGTTGTACATAGGGTCGCAAGCGACTCAACGACACATAACAACAACAATGTCCTCCAGGGTCACCCATTTTGTATATTTCATGAGTTCCTTGTTTTTCAATGCTTCATAGTATTCCATTGTTTGAATATACCAGAGCTTTTCTATCCATTCGTTTGTTGATGGACCCTTAGATTGTTTCCAGCTCTTTGCTATTGTGAACAAAGCCGCAATAAACATGGCTGTGCAAGGACTTTATTTTTTGCCAAGTCCTTCAGAGCAGCCTGAACATCTTCCTTCATCCCAATTACTTCTTGATTATATGGTTTTTTTTCTTTAAATTCTTCTGTGTCAGCCAATTCTTTTTGGTAACAATGACTTTGTATACTCCTTCCATCTCCTTGTAATGCTTCCTGAATCGTTCAACATTCTGCCCACAGCATTCTTAAAGATTGTAACTCGCAGCTTGAATTTGTTCTTTCATTTCTTTAGCTTAATAAATACCAAGCTAGTTCTGCCCTTTTGATTTTCCGATTCCATCTCCCTGCACTTTTCATTATAATATTTTGCCTTGTCTGTCCAAGCTTCCCTTTGAAATCTTCAATTCAGCTCTTTAATCTCTTTATTTCTTCCCTTTGATTTGGCTTCTTGACACTCTAGTGCAATATTCAGAGTCTCTTCTGACATTCCATTTTGGTCTTTTCTTCCTCTTTCTTTGTAATGACTTTTTGCATTCTTCACAAAGGGTATTCTTTATATTTTCCCACAGCTTATCTGGTCTTTGTTTATTAGTGTTCAATGCCTCAAACCTATTCCTGAGTTGGTTTTTAAATTCATGGGGAATAGACTCAAGATCAAATTTTTATTCATGTGGATATAATCTAACCTTCTTTAGCTTTAATTTGAACATGCATACGAGCAGTTTATGGTCTGTTTCACAATCAGCACCTGGTCTAGTTTTCAATGCTGATATCGAACTTCTCCAGTGATTCCTTGCAGAGATGGAATCAATCTGACACCTGTGCATACCATGGGGTGAAATCCATGTATGTAGGCTGCATTTATGTTTCTTATAAAAGGTATTTTCTATTAAGAAATCGTTTATTGTACAGAATTCTATCATTTTATCCCCAGCCTCATTTCTGTCACACGTCCTTATTTTCCGACTAATGATCCTTCTTCCTTGTTACCAACTTTTGCATTCCAGTCATCCATTATTATTGATGCATCTTGACTGCATATTTGATCAATTTCTGAATGCAACAGTTGATAGAAATAATTTATTTCATCCACTCTGGTTCTGGTTGTTGGTGCAAAAATTTGAATGATAGTGGTATTAACAGCTCTTCTTTATATGTGTATGGATATTATCCTGTCATTCACAATATTATATTTTAAGATGGATCTAGAAATGGCCTTTTTAACTATGAAAGTGACCCTGTTTTTTTCTCACCTTTTCATCTTCAGCATAGTAGATCATATGATTCTCCGATTCAAAATGTCCTATGCCAATCCATCTCATTTTGCTAATAGTAATTTGTCAATATTTATACATCCCATCTCTTTCTTTATAAGTCTAGTTTTTCTACATTCATGCTTCTCATATTCCACATACCAATCTTTAATTTCTTCTTACAACTTCCTTTATGTTTCCAAATTTGAGGACACAGCCTCAGTTGCCATATCTGAGAGTCTACTCTAAGTGTGCTATGCTGTACATAGGATTTTTGAAGACCTATTGTACTCTGACAAGCGTGGTCTTGGGCAGAAGTGAGGCTTGAGGGCCGCACCGACTGCAGATAAGCAAGGACAGGCGTTTTTCACAGGCACCCAGGATTTCCGGCGGGAGCAAGCCCTCGGAAGCTCTGACAAGCGTGGTCTTGGGCGGAAGTGAGGCCTGAGGGCCACAGCGACTGCAGATAAGCAAGGACAGGCGTTTTTCACAGGTACCCAGGATTTGCGGCGGGAGCAAGCCCTCGGAAGCTCTGACAAGCGTGCTCCTGGGCGGAAGGGAGGCTTGAGAGCGGGCACAAGGAAGCCAGAAGGGGAAACATAATCTACACAGAAGTTCTACAGGACACATCACCTTCCCTCGGAGACAGCACAACTAAACTTAAGAGACACTGGTCAAAAGAAAAATGTCAGCAGTCAACGTTTTTGGAATCACAGAAGCCAAGAAACTTAAGATACAA
>NW_006400173.1:749082-768659 GCF_000299155.1 Elephantulus edwardii
GGATAGAGCAGGGTTTAGAGCTGTTGTGCATAGGGTCGCTATGAGTCGGAAACGACTCGATGGCACATAACAACAACAACAACAACAACATTGTATTTTGGAAGTGGATGGCCAATCCTTCTTTCAAATCTGTTTTAATTTGGATGCTTAGTTTTAGAACAATATGTAACAAACAATTACTTTACCTAGCAGATGAAAGACACTTCCCTTACATAAATAACCAATACATTCACTGTCCCCACCCACCCACTCACCCACCCAAGCACATATGTCTTGTCTCTTACCTTTCCCTGCTGCATCCCCATTCCTTGCACTCTCAGCTACCTAGTCAAACCCTCCCTTCCAGAGCCACCTCTTAATATGATAGCTTAGTCCACAAGTCACTTCTGTGATGTCTTGCACCACATACTGCTACTGATCTCCTCCTTCCTTGGGTAAAGATGGGTAGGGGCAAAATCACAGGGCTGCACAATTTGGTGGGTCAAAAGAGAGGATACAGGAAATTGGAAAGATCTAGTGGGGACATGAAAAGACAGAATAATGATTGGCATCGCCCAATGGTGATTAATATTTTAAAACATAATACATGGGAATGATTGTATGAAACATAATGTGAATGAAGAATGGTGTGAAACACAATGTCTACGAACTTTGTAAGCAAACCAATATAAAATAAAAATTTTGAAAAAAGAAAGGTTAGATCTGTTAAATATTACATAATGTTAGAAAAAAACTTGACATATATATATATCTCAACAGTTTTGTATTGTTTGTACATGAACTGCAATCTATTAATAAGGATTAGAGTTGTAGAGAAAACATAAAATCAAAATAATTTGGAGGAAAAGCTGGATAATATGAAAAGTTACTGAAATTATAAAAATAATGTTACTTTTGTTGTTGTTATGTGCTGTCAAGTCACTTGTGTACAACTATGTACACTATGTACAACAGCCCAAAACTCTCCTCTATCTTGTGCCAACCTTATTGTCTCTGACACCCCTACCCCCACCACACCCGTTACTGAATCAATCCATCTCATTGAGGGTCTTCCTTTCTTGCGCAGTCCCTCCATTCTCCCAAGCATGATGTCATGTCCCTCTCCAAGAATTGATCCCTTCTTGCAACGTGCCCAAAGTATGTCAGATGAAGCTTCAGAATACTTGCGTCCAAGGAGTAGTCTGGTTTCACCCTCTCTAGAATGAACCTGTTTGTTCTCCTAACAGTTCATGATATATTCAATACTCTTCTCCAGCACCACAGCTCAAAGGCATCAATTCTCCTTCTATCACCCCTAGTCATTGTCCAGCTTTCTGACTCATAGCAAGTATTTGCAAAACTATGACCTGTATCAGGTACTCTTAGTCTCCAGACTGACATTGCTGCTTATCAGCACTCTGGATAGGTCCCTGAAAGCAGACTTTCCCAATGTAATTAATCTTTTAATTTCCTGGATGCTGGTACCAAGAGTGTTGATTATGGAGACAAGCAAACTGAATCTGTTAACAATCTCAATTTCTTCAGCATCTGTCATGATGTTGCCAATCAGCCCAATGGTGAGAATCTTTGTTTTCTTTATGTTGAGCTTCAATCCATACATAAGGTTGCAGTCTTCTACCTTCTGCAGCATCTGCTTCAGGCCTTCTGTTTCAGCAAGAAGGTATATTTATTAATATTTCTACCATCATTAAAAATGTCCACAGTAATGTTCTAACAATCAAAATAATAGATTAATAAGTTTATAAACTGTAGAGTGCTATATCAAGATGCTAGCCAAAAGGTCTGCAATCTTAACCAGCCAACCCCTCCTTGGTAAAAATGGGCCATCTGTTGGAAACCTGATGGGGATTATCTAGGATTCAGAATGGACTGAACAGCAGTGACTTTGGTTTGTTGTTGTTTGTTATTGTTATGTGCTGTCGAGTAGCTTGTAACTCATAGTGACACTATGTACAACAGCCATAAACTCTGCTCTGTCCTGTGCCAATCGCACTGTCTCTGACACTCCCATCCTGATTATCCCAGTCAGTGAGTCAATCCACCTCATAGAGGGCCTTCCTCTCCTGCGCTGTCCCTCCACCATCCCAAGCATGATGTCCTTCTACAAGGACCGGTCTCTCCTCACAACATGTCCAAAGTATGTTAGACGGAGCCTCAGAATCCTTGCCTCCAAGGAGCAACCAGGTTTAACCCTTTCCAGGGTGAATCTGTTTGTTTTCCTAGCAGTCCATGGTTTAGTTTACATAAAATGTAGCCTCCTGTTTAAAAATTGCATTCAATAAAAAAGTTTAAAACTCCTTTAGCATATTACCCAAACCAAACACACTACCCAACCCACAAACTACACCCACTACCATAGAAAAAATCCTGATTCATGGTGATCCTCCATGGGATTTCTAGGGTTGAGATCAGTCATGGATTTGAACTGTTAAACTCATAGCTAGTAGTATAAAATGATAGTATAGCACCAGAACTTACTATTAGCATACGAATACCAGATAGTCTATATGATTGGGAAGGAAATGATATTTCATTTTTTGTTTGTTTTTAACATCTGTGGCAGTAAGACTCTATTTAATATTAATTTAAAATAATTTTCAGTTCCTTTTTTTTAAGGTAGAACTCAGCAATATCCAGGTAGAACTAATGAATTTGTAGACTTTTCTCAATCACTCAGAAACCCACTACTGCCAAGTCAATCTCACAATCTATGAACAGAGACTGCCGATCTTTTCTTCCAGAGCAATTTGAACCTCTTATCATTTTTTGTTAACAGTGTAACACATAGCCAATTGTACTATTTGGGCTCCTTAACAGGGCTCACAGTTAAGTATAAACATTTATGCTTGTAAATGGAGCAAATGAAACACGCAGATGGCCGAGTCTCATTTCCACTAACTCTACAAAGGAGAAGTCTTTATCAGTAACATCCAGTGAATAAAACTGATCCCGTGATAAGACATAGTCCCTCATGATGCTGCACCTACTTCTACTACTGATACTTGTTGATACTTGTTTTAAGAATTGTAGAGATTATAAGGAAATAGGTAGGTGTGGTGGTGGTGGGAGAAGGCAAAAGATACCAATCACACAGTGAAAGGCCAGGTTTAGTCCAGCAACACAAGTAAACCTCTGGTTTTCTCTGTCATCTAGAAAGACTCATCCCATAGCAATCTCAAATCAGCTGATCTGGCTTCATCTCCAAGGCTTTATCAGGCTATGCCTTGTCACAGTCTCTCCACAGTCTTGCCGGCTCTCCCTCTTACATTGGCTCCACAGCCATTGATGATGTAGAAGATGCTGATGAGATCATGAACCATGTGTCTGCAGTTGAAGCAGTTGGAGAACATGCCCCCAGAAGGTATAAATGTAAAGGCTGGAAAAGCCATTTAAAAAATCCCAATACCACAATGTGTGAATTGTGAAGTTTTATTCAGTGCTATAGATATGACAATTGTTTCATTCAACAAAACAATAAAATATAGTACATGAAGTGAGTAGAGCAATATAATTATCATTTAAGTAATATTTCACCTCCACATACACTTTCAACAGCTGGTTTGACAAAACGACAAATCTTAAAAAAGACATAATAATAATAATTTCTCCTTAGTGCTGCATAGTATTCCTTTGTCTGAATGTACTGTAATTTGTCAATCTATTTGCATGCTGGTGGATATTTGTGCTGTTTCCATTTTCTTGCTGTTGTGAATAACACTGCTATTAACATAGGTATACAAATCTTTGTGATTCATTTCTCTTTTCCTTGGGGTTATTCCTAGCAGTGTAATATCTGGGTCATATAGGATCTCTATGTTCAGATTTTTGAGGAAATACCAACCTGCCTTCCAGAATGGTTGAATCATTTTACAGTCCCAATAGCAGTGCATGAGATTTCCAACCTCTCCACATCCTCTCAACATTCATTGCTTACTGTCCTCTTAAACTTTGCCATGCTACTGGGGTGAGATGACTGGAGTGAGATGTTATCTCATTGTGCTTTTGATTTGCATCTCTCTGATTGCCAGTGATTTTGAGTATTTCTTCTTGTATCTGCTGGCCATCTGAATGCCCTTTATGAAAAATCTCTCTGTCTTTTGCCCATTTTGTGATTGGGTTATCAGTCTTTTTCTTGTGGAGGCCATGTAATATTCTGTAAACTTTAAAAAAAATTCTTTTTAAAACTTACCTTGTTTTTTCATTAGCATGTACTTCTTAAGATCATTCCCATACGTTGTGTCTTATAAAACTAAACACCATTGATCTACGCCCACTATTACTCCATCTTTTCAGATCTGCACTGGATCTTTCCTAATTCCTTTGCTCCTTCACTCCACCCACCAAACTCTGTGACCCCATCATTCTCCCCTTTCCTACCCTCAGGCACCTGTCCCCTCTTTGGATATTCATACACAACTTACTGGCTATCCTTCTATTTTTATAATAATGGTCTTATGCAGTGTTTGTCCTTATGAGACTGAGACAGTTCACTCAGCATTATGCTCTCTAGCCTTTCTCACGTTACATGTTGTGTGTGGTTATGTCCTGTAGAGTTGGAACTGACCCATAGCTGACCTTCCAGTGGGTTTTCAGAGGCAGTTAATCTCTCAAGAGAAGATTGCCTATCTTTCTTCAGTGGAGCAGTTGGTGGCCTCTGGCCTCATACCACATACCTTCAAGATTACAGAGCACCTTCTTGCCATGAAGCCACCAGAACTCCCTTCATGCTATAAAGTAATTTTTCAAAATCATTGCTCCTGAGTATTTGAATGCTTCAAAGTATTCCATCATGTGAATATACCAAAATGTGTCAATCCACCTGGTTGAGAGTTTTCCTCTCTTTTATCAGCCCTTCACTTTTCCAAGTATGATGGTCCTCTCCACAGAATAGCCTCTCTCTCTCTTACCCACATGTTCAAAGTTTGTGAGATGAAATTTTACCATCTTTGCCTCCAAGGAGCACTCTGGCTACACTTTCTCCAAGATATATTTCTTTTTTCTTTTAGCAGTGCACGGGATATTAAGTACTCTTCTCCAACACCACAGCTCAAAGGCATCAGTTCTTCTTTTGTCATCCCTATTCATTATCCAGCTCTCTGATGCATAGTAAGTGTTTGAAAGACCATGGCCTGAATCAGAGCCTTCAAATGGACATCATTGCTCCTCAGTGCTTTGGAGAGGTCTCTGACTGTAGATTTTTCCTTTGCAATGCTGTTGTTGTTGCTTGCCTTCGAGTCAAGCATGACTCATAGCCACCCTACCAACAAAAGGCCTGATGTCCCTCTACAAATATTGACATTTATCCAAAGTTCATGGAGTTTCCAGAGGCAAGTTGTTTAGGAAGTGGATGCCACTCTTCCAAACCTGCCATAGAATGTTATTGGTTGAGTCACCTGCGATGCATAGTGACCCTATGTTCCGCAGCTCTGAATTCTACCCTGTCCTAAGCCAATCTCATTAATTCTGACAAAACAACCCCCATCGCCCCAGTTACTGTATTAATCAATCTCATCTGGGGTCTCCCACTCCTGCACTGTCCGTCCATTCTTCTGAGCATGATATCCTTCTCCAAGGACTTATCTCTCCTGGCCACGTGCCCAAAATAAGTGAGGCGGAGCTTCAAAATCCTAGCCTCCAAAGAGACTTGTTTTCACTCTCTCCAAGATAGACCTATTTGCAATATGTTTCCTTATTTCCTTATTTCTGGCACCCCAAAGCCCACACTCTGTGCCACATGTATCAAGGACATGGCCCAGAATGTGGTCAGGACTTTTTTTATGGAGAAGTCTTTTTATAAAAAATATTTTTAATTCATTGTTGCACATTTTCTTCCCCATGCCTCTACATCTCCCAGCCCACTCCACAATGCCTTTGTTCCAGATTGTTCTCATATAGAATAATTCATAATAATGTATTCCTTTTGGACAGTTCTTCCCCTCATCTGTTCTAATGTAATGTTCATGATTTATACACTTCTCCCCATTCTTTCTATAACTCCCCATATCTGTCCTATTTTATAAAAGTGGTGTTATGTAGTATTTGTCCTTTTGTAACTGAGATATTTCACTCAGCATAATGTCCTCCAGGCTTGCCTATATTGTATGTTTTATGAGTTTGTTGTTTTTAAGTGCTGTGTAGTATTCCACTGCGTGAATTCATCAGTCTTTTTTTTTTTACCTACTCAGTTTCTTCTTTTGTGATAAGTTTGTTCAAATGTTCTTTCTGTTCTGTCAATCTGGATATGGTGTGAGTTTCAAGGAATTTGTCCATTTCCTCTATGTTTTCAAACTTATCAGAGTATAGCTTTTCATTATATTCCATTACTACTGATTTAAATTTGGCTTGTTCTGGTTTCTTTTTCACTTATTATTTAAGTTATTTGTGTCTTCTCTTCCTTTTCTTTTGTTAACTTTGCCAATGTCTGTTTTTCTGACTCTTTTGAAGAACAAGCTCCTGGACTTGTTAATTGTTTCAGTTGTGGTGTTTTATTTTTTAAGGATTTTTTTCCTGTTTTCTATTTCATGGATTTCAGCTTTTGTCCTTGTAATTTCCTTTCTTCTAAAGGCTGTGGGGTTAAATTGTTCTTTTTCTATTTTATGGCTGTGTTTATTCAGTTAACTGATTTTACGTCTTTCTTCCTTTTCTTTGTGTTTGTTTATATCCAAGAATTACTCCCTGATTACTGCTGTAGTTGTATCCCAGAGGTTTTAATATGTTGCTGTATTTTCATTTTCATTTGTTTCAAGTAACTCTTTTATTTCCTTTTTTATTTCTTCTATAACACAGAAGTGTTCTACGAGAGTGTTATTTACCTTACACATAAGTGGTTTTATAAGCTTTTTCTTCTTGTCATTAATTTCTAGTTTTATGGCATTTTTGTCTGACAAGTTACTTGGTATTACTTCAGTGCTCTCTAAATTTCTTGAGGCTTGCTTTGTGTCCTAATATATGATCAGTTCTAGGAAATATACCATGTTCTCTTGAAAAAAAAAGTAGATAAGTTTTAGTTGGGTACGATACCCCGAATACATCCATGAGTTTGAATTGGCTAGCTGTGTAGTTTAAATCAACTGTATTTTTGATAAGTTTCTTTCTAATTTACCTATCCTTTGGTGAGACTGTGGTGTTAAAGTCTCTTGTTGAAGAGGAAGCCCCCTCCCTCTCCCAGGAATTCCTATGGGGGGAGGAGGAGAAGAGACACTCAGTCCTGCAAGTAATGCTTTTATCTGAAGGAGCAGGGGAAAGCTTTAACCTTGCAAGAGTGTAAATTTCTTATCAAACTGTGTTCATATAGATCTCATATGTGGAAGGTGAGAATGTGCCTGAATACCTGACCCTCTTCCCTTCCAAGAACTGTAATAAGTTGACATTATGTGGGGGAGCCTTGGGAGGGGACAAATCTATAACAATGAATGAATGGAAATCCAAAGCCTCCGTAAATTTTCACTGAAATTAATAACAAATTTAAATTTAAAAAAGAATTAACTTAGAGTAAGGATGGCAATGGAACCACCTTACCTCTGTAACTTGATTTGTGCCACTATTAGAACCTCTACTCAGAATATTACTCCTTTTCAATTTTTGACTCATGCACTTTTAACTTGTTAGTTAAATTTGTATCTTCTAGGCTGCAACACTTCCATGATACATCTTCAAGGATATGAACATGTACGGCTAAGCACAATTGATAACAGTGCATCTAAATTCCAAAATCAATCTCCATAATAGTCTATGTGTTTCCTACTGCCAAGGGGGCCCTTTGGAGTAGTGAGAGAAGACATTCACCCTGAAACCCACAGCATCCCTTTTCAGCAGGAAGTAGCTAAGAGAATACGCCATCCCCTTTTCCTTATGAATCAGAGTGAAGTCTCTCTCAGGGAGGAATAATAGGGAATGGCAAGGGACACACTGACAAAGGAGATTAATCAGAACTGGCTTTGACAAGCACTGTGGTAATTGGACAATTAAAACAGACATTGGCGTGGGGGAAGAAGAACGAACTGGGGATGAGGGTGGAGAAAACAGTGCAACAATGAATGAATGAAAACCCAAAATCTCTGTAAATGTTCATTAAAACTAATAAAATTTAATAAACCAAAATAAGTTGACATTACTTTCTACCTTATAAATACCTGCCACCATTTTCCCTGCTGCTGGTTTAAACCTACCAATGAGAAATTACTTGTCTGTTTCCCCACAAAAAGTCCAATCCAAAGGGGCTAGAAGAGTTTCAGCCACCCTGGGAACCTGTCTCTGCTGATCACTCTGCAGGCTTACCAAATGAAAGCTGTTCCTATTTCTTTTAAACTGAGACATTTTAGTGAATGATTCCTTATTTCCTATGGGTCTCATCTTCCTGTAACATTTCTTGGCACATTGGCTAGGAAGTGAAGCCACTTCGGAGAGAAACAAGACAACGGCCTTGTGTTTGTCGATGGCCCTCTGGGGACCCATGCACGGGTTCCCCAATCAATCTGAACAATGTGATCCACTGAGGGCATGCAAGGGACACCTTACCTTGCCCCTCTGTGGAGGACTCCACGGAGTGGGAAGAGGACACTCAAGAAGACTTAGTGGATACTCAAGGAAATGAACACCAAGAGGAATCAACATTTAGGAGGTGATGTCTCAGTAATGGTAAGCCTTGCCTGGGAAGGCAGGGATGAAAGGACTGCCCTATTCTGCATTGAACAGAAGAAAATGCTTGATCAAATCCTCAACACCTCCTGAGTATCATTCACAGCAGAGGAATGATCAAGAAATCAAGGTTGCATTAGACAGGAAAAGGGGGTGAAACTGTGTTTATGTGAGTGTGAGTGGAGACTGACTGAGATGAACAATGTTAGGAGGGTCCTAACCCCCACACACAGGGCTTCAGCAAGTGAGGGGTCTCAAGCCACCATTCCAGCTAAGGATGATTTTGAGTTAGTTGATCAGAGTCAGGGGCTTTTACTGACACACCAACTGCTAAGAGGCACCTAATTTTCCTAGAGGGAAGCGAATGAAAGAAGCAATTATGCTTTCCATTATTTCCCCAAACTTTTGTCAATTGTCCAAGGGAGAAGAATAAGGTACGTAAAAGGAAAAGCCACTCCATTGGGAACTATGGTAAAACATTTCAGAAAAGAGTTTGCAGGGGACTATGGGGTCAAAACATCCCTAGGGAAATGTAAAACTTTATGTAAGCAAGAGTGGCCTACATTTTGGGCAGGATGGCCTACAAAGGGAAGCCTAGAAAGAACTTTGTGTAGGTGTGATCTGTAGTTGCAGGAGACCTAGGACATCCAAATAAGTTCCCCTACATAGATAGTTGGCTCCATTTAGTGCTGTATCAGCCCCTCTGGCAAGTAGGACAAGTCTCAATGGTCCTAGTGGCAAAGGCAAATAATGTGTCAGGGAAATTCTCTATCCAAGTTGAAGAGCCTCAGCTGCCTCCAGATCTTAAAGTTATTTTGTCATAACTAGAGGAATTTGAGTCTCCACCATATGTCCTTGTAGAACCGCCCTCCTGTGAGGGTGTGAGAAATCCATCAGCCCCATTGGAGCCCAGGAGAGGGCCTAGATTGGCTCTACTTTCTGATGCTGCCCTGCTGGTAAGAGAATAAAGAGTAGTCCTGATCTAGCCACTCCACCACCTCCACCATGGAAGCACAAGGAACTCTCACAACAAATTCAGAGTTCTGAGAACTAAGCCCTTCTACTCCTCTGGTCCCCTCAAGGGCCCATGCACATACTCCTCAAGCCGTTCATCTGTGGTTGAGGGAAGTGAGAGTTCCAGGAACAGTAAATGCAGGAGGCAAAAATCACTGAGGGCCAGGGGACTTTGGTGTATCAACCTTTTACCACTACATACCTCTACAACTGGAAACACCAAAACTCACCCTAAATTGAAAAGCCCCAAGTCCTCATTGATTTCATGCAGTCTATCTTTGAAACCCCAGTCCTACACAGGTAGACAACCAGCAGCTCCCCTTCATGCTCTTTAACATAGAAGAAAGGCACCAAGTAATCTAAGCAGCCACAAAGTGGCTATAAGAAAACATGCCAGAAAGAACTTTAAATTAAAGAGAGTTTGCCCAGGAAATCCTACCCTCAGAAGATGCACATTAGTATCCAAATAAGGAGAGAGCTATGAGGCAGTTGGAGGAGTGCAGGGAAGCCTTTCTTCACAGGCTGTGAAGGGGAGATCAGAGAGCCATAAACATAGGCAAGGTGGCTGAAGTTAAACAAAGGCTCAATGAAAGCCCAGGAGACTTTTATGAGACACTCTGCAAAGCCTGTGGAATCTACACCCTCTTTGACCTGAATCCAGGGAATATCAAACAATGGTAAACACAGCTTTTGTAAACAAAGTGTAGGGGAGATTAAGCACAAACTTCAGAGGTTTGCATGCATGAATGCCACACAGCTCCTGGAAATAGCAAGTAAAATTTTTGTGAACCAAGACCTTGTGTAAAAGAGAGAGAGAGGTCAGAAAAAAGGAGGAGCAGGGGAAAGCAGAGCTTTCTGACCCATGGACCTAGAGATAGGTGCAGAGGAAGAGGGATAGGGAGGACCCAACTAGGGCCAAACCAGCCTCCTCTACAGCATAACTAGTGCACCATCTGCAGGAAGATAGGCCACTGGAAAAAATGAATATTCTTTCACACAGGAGAGTACAAAGGACTGGAGGTGACTGGGCTTGGGAGTTCCTATAGTTTGAATGACTGTAGGAGGATGAGAAATTAACTTCTTCATTGTTTTTGACCCAGAACGTTCTGTCATAATCAGCCCAGTGGCATCCCTCTCCTCCTGGCAGACTAACATAATTTGTGCAACCAGGACTCAAACTCAGTAATCTTTCTGCTTGCCCCAAAAGTGTAATGCAACAGTTTTTATATATGTCAGACTGTCCAGTCCCATTGCTGAGATGAAACTTGTTAGGAAAGCTGAAGGTCATGATCTCATTCTTGGGTAAAAGTCAATTGAGCTTGTACCTGCCAAAGCCAGGACTAGTTTTACTTCTTGCTGTCAAAAGAGAAGAAGAATGGAGGGCGTTTGTAAACAAGCTTGTAGAGGCTCTGAACCCAGACTTAGACCAGAGATAGCCAGGAGTCTGAGTTGTTAATTGCCAGGGTTGGCAATTAATCAAGCCCAATAGGAACTGAGCTCAAGCCTGGAGTTCAGTCAGTGGGTCAGAGACAATACTCCATTCTCCTAGAGGCCCTAGAGGTAATACAGGTCTACCTGAAAAAGTTCAAGGAGCATGGCATTTTAGGTCCTTGTCAGTTGTCATAGGATACCCTCCTCCTCCCTGTAAAGAAACTCAGAACGCAGGACTGCCAACCAGTACAACACTTACGGGCATTAAACCAGGCCACAGTAACCCTTCACGCAACTATGCCTAACTCATACAACCTCCTAAACTTATTCTTTACAGATTTTCTATTCACTTGCTTGGATTTGAAAGATGGATTCTTCAGAATCAGGCTGACACTTAAGAGCCAAGAACTGTTTGCTTTCCAATGGGAGGACTCTCAGATGGGATCAAGGGACAGCACACCTGCACATGGCTTCCCCAGCGGTGCACAAATGCTCCCATTGTCTTCAGGGAAGCCCTTTTCAGAGACCTCAGTAGATTACCAGCAAAAGACACCAGGTGCGTCGTTCTCCAGTAAGTAGATGACTTCCTACTAGGACATGAGACGTTGAGATGGTGTGATCAAGGAACCTATGTGCTATTGTGTCACCTAGAAGTCTGTGAATCCAAAGTGTCCTGAAAGAAGACCCAGATCTGCCAAAAACAAATAATGGACTTAGAATTTATCCTACAACAGGGAGAAAGGCAGTTATTAGTAGAAAGGAAGTGGATTATTCAGATCATTCTGGTCCCAAAATTGTGCTGGCAAATTAGAGAATTCCTGGGGGCTGTGGGATTCTGCCTATATGAATCCCAAATTTTGCAGTACTAGCAAAACTCCTATAAGAAGCTACAAAGTGGGGGAGGGAGGGAAGAGCCAATCATATGAGTTGCTGACCAACAAAAGGCATTTAAGTAACTAAAACTGGAGCTACAGATAGGATCTGGCCCTTATCTAGCTAAACCCTTCAAACTGTATGTATAAAAAAATAAGGTGGTTGTAGGGAGTGCTTACCTAGAGACTTGGCTCCTGGATCAGGCCAGTTGCTTATCTGTCAAAACACCTAGATGGGTTCTCACAGGTCTATCCCCTTGTCTAAGAGCACTAGTGAGCATCACTATGCTACTACTGCAAGAAGCAGATAAGCTGACCCTGGGTCAAAACTTTAAAGACCAGGTACTACATTCAATAGTCACCATAATAAATACCAGAAGACATTATTGGCTAACTAACATGTGCCTCACTAAGTACCAGGGCCTGCTGTGCAAGAATCCATGACTGTCCATTGAGATTGTATCTTCCTTAAATTATGCTCCCCTGCACCCCACTAGCCACAAAAATCCAGAACATGATTGTGTGGATATGGTTAAGGCTGTATACTCAAGCTGACCAGAGCTGTCAGGCTAGCCCTTATGTGGCCCAGACCAGAACAAGAACTTTATGAAAATGGAAGCAGTTCTGGCAACCCTACTGGGGAAAGAAGAGCTTATTATTTCATGGTCTCTTCAACTGAGATAATTGAGGCAAAGCCTCTTCCCCAAGGAATCTGCTCAGAAATCTGAGCTAAGTAGCATTAAGTTCTACTTTAGAGGTAAGTGCAGAATAGTGTGTAAATATTTACATGGACTCTAAGTTGTCCTTCCTTACACTCCACATATGTGGAGCTATCTGTGTCTAACAGCAGGAGGAACATATTTAAAATAACCAGGTGAAATTTTACAGCTTCTAGAGGCTGTGTGGAATCCTAAGAAAGTAGCAGTTATTCACTGCCAGGGACATAAAAGAATAGAAATCCAGAAGCACAATTAAATGTGAAAGAAGAAGCTGCAACAAAAAGGGCAGCAGCTCTTAACTATCAGACTGTAGCCATTGCTCTACTGAGCCCTTGGCCATCAAACCAAATCCCCATGTACTCAAAAGGAGAAATAAAGTGAATATAACAAGAAAAAAGCAGAAATTGAAGGAGAAAGTTGGAAGAAACTACCAGATAGAAGAATTGTCATCTCTCAACTTCTGGAGCCTTAGCTATGCATAAGGCCACACATTTAGGGCAGGAAAAGACTGAAAAACTTTTGGAAAGGTACTTCTATATCCCACTCCTGGCCACACTCACCAAGAAGGTCAGTCAGCATTGCACAACTTGCAGCCAACACAATGTCAGACAAGTGCCTTCATTGCCACCAGGAATCCAGTTATACATTAGGACAGCCCTCTTTGAAGATGTGCCAATTTACTACATCAGACGTCCTAAATGTGGAGAGAATAAGTACCAGCTATTCTTAGTCTGCACCTATTCTAGATGGCTAGAAGCCTTTCCCACCAGGACTGAGAAGGCTCAAGAAATATAAAAGTGTTACTTGGGGAAATTATTCAAAGATTTGAGTGGCTACCACAGATTGGATCGAACAATGGACTAGCCTTTGTTGTAGAACTGGTGCAGATTGTGGCAAAAACTTTAAACATCACCTGGAAACTGCATGCATCTAACAGACCTCAGAGCTCGAGTGGAAAACATCATTTATAAGCTATGTCAGGAAGCTAAACTTAGTTGGGTCCAAACCTTGCCACTAGTCCAGTTTAAGGCTAAATGTACTCCTCTAAAGTGTCTGGGCATTCCCTTTATGAAATAATGTATTCAATCTTCTGCAATATGCCAGGAACCCCCAGAGAGTTAAGAGAGACTGCACTGCACCGGAGAAGGGTAGCCAAAGAAATTTCCACGTGGATAACTGACTGATCTCTTCATGTTTGTTCATCCCTTTTCTCCAGGAGACGAGGTCTGAGCCAAAAACTGGAACTTGACTCCCCTCAAGCCCAGGTGGAAAGGCCCCTACATCATCATCTTGACAATGTCAACTGCATCCAAAATTGGAAGAAACACCTGCCTGGATTTATCACAGCAGACTGAAGAAAGCTTCCTCCTAGTGGAAAACTGAAGTTTACCCTTCTCCTGCCGACTCCTATTAAGTAATCATGAGGAGATGACTAGCGCTTCAGTCACAAACCAGAAACTGGCTGATCTAAGGTCAGCCGAAGCATGAGGACATCTGTCTTGGGACTCATTTTAATTGAACTTTGGGTTGTAGGGAGGGGAGATGATGGCTTGTGTAATCTAAGTATCCATATTACCAAGGTGGGTCAGAAAATGACCACTTAATTACTTTTCTACAAGTTAGTTTGGCTCCATAATCAACACCCTTGGCTTTTGGCATCAGCAGTCAGGAAATTAAACGATGTATTGTGTTGGGAGAGTCTGCTACCAGAGACCTCTTCAGAGTACTGAAGAGCAATGATGTCAGTCTGGAGACTAAGGTGCACCTGATGCAGGCTGTGGTCTTTGATATCACTTGTTGTGAATCAGAAAGCTGGACAATGACTAGAAATGATAGAAGGAGAATTGATGCCTTTGAGCTGTGGTGCTGGAGAAGAGTATTGAATATACCATGGACTGCTAAGAGAACAAACTTGTTCATCCTGGAGAGGGTTAAACCAGGCTGCTCCTTGGAGGCAAGGATTCTGAAGCTTCATATGGCATACATTGGGCATGTTGCAAGGAGGGATCAGTTCTTGGAGAAGGACATCATGCTTGGGAGGGTGGAGGGACAGTGCAAGAGAGGAGGAGCATTGATTAGGTGGATTGATTCAGTGACTGGGATAATAGGGATAGGTATGTCAGAGACAATAAGATTGGCACAAGATAGAGCAGGGTTTAAGGCTGTTGTACAATAGGGTTTCTATGAGTTGCAGGCAATTCAATGGCACATAACAATAACAACCACTATGAATGTAAAGGTACCATACTAGGCAGCTGCACCTACAACTCCACACAGTTCTCTGTAAGCACCATCCTGGAGAAAAACCTATGTCTGTTACAATTCAAATGAGTCTCCCACTCTCATAACCTTTGAAATTAGAGACTTGGAACAAATTGGAGTCCCCTCAACTCCATTATTCTTAGACTGACGTAAAAAGGAATCACACACAAGCAATACTGAGCTGTAACGCTTGCCATGCCCTTACCTCCACCTATAAGTTTTCATGTGGCTCACTAGACTGGGAAAGAAACCACAGAGTGGAAAGTAAGTACCCATGTGAAAAAAAGTATGACCTTTTCAGCCTGTGTCTATTGGAGTTGTGTCAAATGTGCTACTTAGCAAAAGAGATCAAATAATACCCAAATAATCCTCTAAAAGAGTGTACTCACTTTTGAGTGCCAAACCCATCAGTAAAATCCCTTATAACTCATTACTACTTGGCCCCAAGACCAACAAGAAGTACGAGTAATTCTAGGAATAGGTGGTAAAGGGTAAATACTAGTATTATCTATTTTATCAAAAGAGGGGATCCAGAGGCATCCAGAAAAAGCTTTTCTAGTGTTTCTGTCATTCTATGAAAAAAGCTAAATTCCAAATTCCATGTGGGTCCAAAAATTTATTTTTGTGAATAGCAGAAGGCATAGTGCAGTTCCTGAATATAATGTCATATTATGTTTGTAGAGGTATTTTATTGGAGATCAGTGGCCATGGGAGACTTCACCTCATAAAGTCATTAATGTTACCCAAGGAGAAAAATACTCCCTGGGTAACTGTCTGGGTTCTAAAAACTTCAGTTATTGGACAGTATTGTTTCACCAGATGAGGTAAAATCTTCACTTTCCTTGTTGGTAATTAACCTGCTTGGGACAGAAAACCCTAAATATCTCAACAGGGAAAGGTGAATGGTGGGGAAATAACAGAACAGAATAGAATCCTCTGTAAGGATTTGTTTCCATAAAGGAAGAATGGGAAGACTTGGGGAGTTTAAAATGCTGTGTGGCTCCAGCTGGGCTGTATTGAGTACGTGAGAACAGAGCCTATACTCCTCTGTGACTACTGGAGTGGAAGCTGCATAATAAGAATTATCAAATCTTCTTTCTTTCTATTGCCCCTTCAGGCAGGAAGACTCCTCTGCTACCTAATTTTCTCCTTAACTTGACAACAAAGGAGTCTTGCCATAGGAGATTGGAAAGACCTCCATTAAGAATAATCAACTATTATGGACTAGCCACATGGAAGAGTTCATTGACATGCTGAACTACATAACTGGATTGCAGGCAGGATTAGAAAGAATAGCCAATGAAACAGAAAGAGCATTAACCCTCCTAGCTTAGCAACAGACCTAATTCAGGAATGTTGTTTATCAAAACCCATTGGCCTTGGACTATCTGCTTGCTCAGGAAGGAGGAATGTGTAGGAAATCTAATCTAACAAAATGCTGCTTACAAATAAATTACCATGCGCAAGCTGTTGAAGATACAGTAAGAAAAATTTAAACTCTCGCCCATGTACCAGTGCATAAATGAAGTGAATGGAATCCTCAAAGCCTGTGGTATGAATGATTCTTAGCATTTGGAGAACTCAAATCCCGTGTTATGCCTGATTTTCCTTTGTCTCCTTCCACTTGTGGTCATAGCTATAGCAGAAAGCAGCATCACATGAATTCTACTTAAGACATTATCAGCTCTTACAAGAACAAGCAACAGGAAGTGAGACCCCAAATTAAAAAGCATTATAGGGTGTCAGAGGTGGTAATGATCAGGGAGTCCCTTCCCTCTGCCAAGTAGAATTCCTAAGGGAGGAGAAGAGGCTTCCAGTCCTGCAGGTAAAACTCATATGTAAAGGTGGGGGAAAGCTACAACCTTGCAAGAATGCAAGTTTCTTATCAAACTATGTGCAGACAGTCCACATATATGGAAGGTGAGGGCATGCCAGAATAATAACCCTCTCTTCCTCCCCAAAATGGTAAAAAGTTGACATCAGCTTCCACCTTGTACATTTCCACCACTATTTTCCCATCACTGGTTTAAGCTCACCAATGAAAAAGCACCCAGAGTGCTCTTTGGAGACAAGAATGAGGCTTCATCTCACATACTTTGTACATGTTTCTAGGAGAGGCGATTCCTTGGAGAAGTACATGATGTTGGAAAGGGTGGAGGGTCAGCGAAGGAGATGATACGGTGGCTGCTGCAGTGGGCTTTTGTGTGTCTGGAAGTGTAAGGATGGTACAGGACAGAGCAGGGTTCAGATATTTTGTTCATTGTGTCTCTATGACTCTATGGCACTTAACAACAACAATAAAAAGCGAAAGCATCTCCAGGAGCTTCAACCATTTTTGGCACTTGTCCCTTCTGATCAGTCTTAAGGCTAAGCCATTTCTCTTTCTTTTAAATTGAGGTGTTTGAGTGATTCCTTCTCTTTCCTGGGTGTCATCTCCCTGCAATACCATTATTGTGGTGCTGCTATTTCTTTCTTCAAGTCTGCAAATAATTGTTTAATGTATTTTGTAGGTTTACAACTTGGTGCATAGATATCGTCTTGATCTATTGTGCCTTTAATCATGATATAGTGCCCTTCCTTATCTTACATGGTTGTTTTCATCCTAAAGTCTATTTTATCAGAGGTTAGTATTGCCACTCCTGATTTTTTGTGGTTGTCATTTGTTTGAGATATTTTTTCCTGCTTTCAATTTTTCGGTCTATCTTTTTCCCTGTTTGTTAGGTTTGTCTCTTGTAAGAAACATATTAATGGACTTTGTGTTGTGGGGTTTTTTTCCCTTTATCCATTCTTCTACTCTTTCTCTCTTAATTGGCATATTTAAACCATTCACATTAAGTGTAATTCTTGACAAGATAGTTTTTTTCCCTGCTATTTTGCTGTTTTCTTTTTGTTGTTTCTGGTTACTATGGTCCATTCACTTTACTTTGGTATCTCTATGTAAAGAACTTCTCTTATAATTTCTTCTAGAGAAATTCCTTGACTTCCTGTTTTTCTGCAAATGATATAATTTTCCTTTATATTTGATAGCCAATTTTGCTGGGTACAGGATCATTGGCTGGCAATTATTTTCCTAGTGTCTTCTTGTTTGCAGGATTTCTGCTGAGAATTCAGAACATAATCTAATTGGTTCTCCTTTGTAGGTGACTCCATTTTTCCTGAGCTGCTTTTAACATTCATTCTTATCTTTTATGTTGGAGAATTTGACCATCATGTGTCTTGAGGTTTTTTGTTTTGGGGTCTAGTCAGTTTACGGTTTCCAGAGTTTCTTGAATGTGGATGTTTCTCATTCTTCATGGTACCTGGAAAATTGTCTATTTGTACCTTGCAAGGCATGATCAATCCTTGGAGAGAAAAGTCATGCTTGGGAGGGTGGAGGGACGGTGCAGGATAGGAATACCCTCCATGAGACGGATTGATTCAATGACTGGGGTAATGGGGGAAGGTGTATCAGAGACAATAAATTGGCACAGGATAGAGCAGGGTTTAGGGCTGTTGTACATAGGGTCACTATGAGCCACAGGCGACTCAATGGCACATAACAACAACAACAACCTCTTCCACAGTGTTCTCAGTACTTTCCCAGGCCCCTCTTGTTCTGTAATTCCAATTGTATGTTTATTGTTCCTTTTGATGTTATCCCACATAATTCTAACGTTTTCTTCATTTTCCTTTCATTTCCTCTCTATTTTTTCTTTTGGTATATTCTCATTGAGGTTCTTTACTTCCATCTCACTGATTCCCTTTTCCCTCTCTTCTGTTCTGCTTTTTTGTCTCTCCAGCATGTTGTAAATTTCTGCCATTTTGTCTTAATTTCTGGATTACACTTTCTTGTATTTCTGTTATTTCCAGTACTGTGTTGGCTGTACCCACTGTCTTGTGATGATTTTTAAAAATTCTTTTACTTCTTTATATATAGTTTCAATTCATATATCTTCTTTAGATATAGTTTCAATTCTTTCTTCCATCTTTTACTTCAGTTGTTTTTCATGTTTCTCATGATGATATCTTTTTTTCTGGCTCCTTGTCTCTGGGGTATTCACTTTATTTATGGCTTCTTTTCTTTCTTCTATGAGTTGTACCTTCTTCAGTAGCTCTTAATATAATTTCACACAACATATATTTATCCTGCTTTCCTGTCTTGGAGATATTAATTGGGTCTGCAATATGTTCTGCTTTATAAGGAGACAATCTTGTTTTGGTTTTCCACAATGTTTGAGACTGCCTGCTACTTTCTTGACATTATGTGTTTTTCTTGTTATATGCTAGGCTCTTTCAGGGGTGTGTGTGTGTGTGTGTGTGTGTGTAAGTTGGTGATATTTCTCTATCTTTATTAAGCTTTATTAGTTGCAGGCTTAAAATGTTCCATTTAGGGGAGTCTTTTTGTGTCCTGGGCGGCAGGAAAATTTGCCTTTCCTAAAAATAAGGCCCAGGAATAGATGGTATACCAATTGAAGCATTTCAGATAACAGATGTTGCCCTGGATGTGCTCACCAAGTTGTGCCATGAAATCTGGAGAACAACCACTTGGCCAACTGACTGGAAGAGATCTGTATTGGTTCCCATTCCAAAGAAAGGTGACCCAACTGAGTGTGGAAACTACAGAACAGTGTCATTGATTTCACATGCAAGCAAGATTCTACTG